>NC_041393.1:240455026-240457782 GCF_002162155.2 Triticum dicoccoides
GTCCCACTCGGGGGGGGGGGGGATATTGGGACCTCCGTCTCCTCTCCCTGTGGTCGCCGCCATGGCCAAATTCCCCAGCCCGCGCGCCATCGCACTTCAAGTGCTCATCGTCCGCACTACATGGGCTGAGGTGGTCCTCCTTTCGCCGAGATCCAGTGACCTCTCCCGCTCCTCTCCGGCGCCCCCTCTCCATCCCGTGGGCTCCTCTACAATGGATAGTAGGGGATCTGCCTGGCGTCCACCTTCCAGGCGCCGCGGGTGGCCCGGACGCTCACGGCGGCGGCCAACATGTTGGGCCCAAACGGCGCAACACGGCGCGGCCACTATTGCTTTGACCACCTCTATAGTTCTCGCCCCCCTCTGTTCGACTTCCTCTGCCATGGACCGAGATCTGCAACGACCGCCCGACCAACGTTGGCATGGTCTTGCAGTGCGGGCATGTATGTCCTTGATGTGCGGCCGTGTTTCTTGGAGTGGCCGAGCACCCACGACGTCTCGCGGTCCAAAGGCTTCGGCGTGTGGTGCATCTCATATTGTGCTTCAGTCTGTTTCAGTCCAAAAAGGGAAACCGGAAAAGTTTGTTGTTTCGCTCTTGTTTCTGACAAGAATTTGGTGCTTCACTTCTGTTAATAAAACCACAAGCGGTATTCTTTCTTTTTCGATGAGGTTCACTTGTACTATACGTTGGTTCACTTTCGTATATGCGAGAAAAAGGAAGCATCATCTGCATGCAGTTCCTTTTTGTATATGCCTGCAGTGCGGTGTGTGTATGTCTGCAGTACACCCCATCGGTCATGTGTTTTTTAGAAGACAATTTGCATTGTCGCATGTGGCCGTTTCACTTGTTTTCTGTATGCTTGCAATGCGGTGTGTGTATGTTTGCAGTGCACTCCTCTGGTTCCCTTTGTAAAAAAAATAAAAAATCAACATAGAAAGAAGTTCGTTTCTTTTTAGATGAAGTCCACTAGTTTCTACCCTGCGATTCACTTTCACCAAGCGAAACAATGCAGTTCTCTAGTCCGTGCCACGCGGTTCACTAACTTTGACCATGAGGTTCACAAATAAGCTTAAAAATTTGAGTGAATTCCACTTTTTACTCCATATTTATACATTTGTGACACTAATTACCCCTTCGAGTGAAAATTCGTCTAGAATACCCCTTTTGAAATCTTTGGACCCTTGTTTTTTGATGCGTGTCCATCAGGTAAGGTGTGAGGTGACGCCCTGTATCCAAAAACATGCGGACGGCCACAAGGAGTGGAACAGATAGACAAGAGAAGCTTGAAAAAGATCGCCAATGATGCCCTCCGACCCTTACAGTTTTTTTTACAAATCAATGACGCAACATGCCGATCCTATCGACCATAAACAGACAAAATGTAAAACTGGGGTAAAACCGTGTTAAAAGTCTTCAAAATCTGACATTTCGATAAAAGTTCCGCTAAATAGGGTAATATGTGTCACAAATGTACAACTACAAGGTAAAAAATGGAATTCACTCTAAAAATTTAGAAAAAAAAAGAAAACTTATGGGGTTCACTTGACCGTCTGATGCATTGCGGTTTTCAGTCTAAAGCAGTGCGGTTTTCTGTCTAATGCAGTACATAAAATTTGTGTCTCACAAATACAAATCATGAAGTTCACTTGATCGTCACTTGAACGACTGATGCAGTGCAATTTTCAGTCTAAAAGCAGTGCGGTTTTCTGTCTGATACAGTACATAAAATTTGCTTCTCACAAAGACAAATCATGAAGTTTGCTTGACCGTATGATGCAGTGCGCTTTTCTGTCTGATGAAGTTCACTCGCCGATTTGGGTGTCGCAAAAAACAGAGTGTCCGCATTTCGGTAATTTTAAAACTGCTCTTAAACCACAAGGAATTAGAAGGAGCATTCTACATGAAAAGGTTGCGTCTCGATAATATCTTTCCAATGGCGTATCATTTGGATCATTCCGATGAGCGATTTGTAAAAAAATACGAAAAAACGGCCGCAACCATACATCATCCGCCGCACGATTTTCAAAATTAACTTAAAACCGTAAGGAATCTTAAAAACATTTCAACATATGAAAGTTGCGCCTCATCCATAGCTTTTCAACGGTATATTACACGCATCGTTTTGACAAATGGTTAGAAAACTAGAGCGAAAACAGTACCGAAAATTTCAAAAATTTTGAAAAACAGAATTCTGCGATTTAGTAAATTTGAAACTTCTCTTAAACCGTAATGAATTAGAGAAAGATTTATATATGAAAAAGATGCGCCTCGATGATATCTATCCAAGGGCGCATCGTTTGCTTCATTCCGACAAGCGGTTTAAAAAAACACGCGAAAAAACGCTCGCTGCCACTCGTCATCCGCCGCACCATTTTCAAAACTGCTCTTAAACCGTGTGAAATCTCGTAAAGTGTTCAACATGTCGAAGTTGCGCCTAATCCATAACTTTTCAACGGTATATTACACGCCTCATTCCGATAAACGGTTAAAAACTTAGAGCGAAAAAAGTACCAAAAAAGTAACGCGTGCAGTTTTTTCCGACGAAAAATTCACTCGTGTGAGTACTGCAGCACACTTCGTTCAAAAAATGACGTGCACTTGCGTTCAGCGTGCAGTGCGGAAGTGGTGTGCAGAATAGTTATTCTGCTAATATTATTAGAATAGACCGTATATATATATATATATATATATATATATATATATATATATATATATATATATATATATATATATATATATATATATATATATATATATA
>NC_041393.1:240458147-240466722 GCF_002162155.2 Triticum dicoccoides
CGGTGGTAGTTACCCCACATGTCTCATATACTATCATGTGGTACTATATATATACTATTTTATTATATTAAATATGTTCGTATACTATATCTAAAATATTTCAAAGCAAGTTACACGAAAAAATTGCATATGAGCCCCATAGTTTTTGTTATATTTGTAAAATACATACATATTTGTACGTAAAAATGAGCATACTCAAAAAATGATACATACTACCTAAAAATTAATATATATACTACCTGATCATTGTTATATACTACATACTACACGTACATATTCTCGATTCCGACAGATACTACATACAACATACAAAACGCAATTGGTGGTAACTACCACTGCTTGTAGGAAACATTTGTCCTATATATATACATATGATAAAACTATTCTGTTACCGATAACAGAATATTATTCTGTTACCCTCGCGCCCTATGGAGGTCTGTCCAAAGCCCACCGCAACCTCTTGCATCTGGTCAACCCTCACAACCTTATCTCCTTCCCGAGCGCCCACCACTTCCACCCTCCCGTGCGCCGCCAGCCGCCACTTCCCTCCCCGCGCGGCCGGACGCCGCCTCCCTCCCCCGCGCCGCTGGAAGCCGCCTCCCTCCCCCATGCCGCCGGACGCCGCCTCCCTCCCCCACGCCACAAGACGATGCCTCCTCCCCCGCCCCGCCGGATGCCGGCTCCGCCACGACCACCCTCCCCGACGCACCATCGCCACACCCCTCTCCCCAGTGCACCGCCGCTACACGCCCCTCCCCAGCATGCCGCCGCCATGACCTCCCTCCCCAGCGCGCGCCGTCCGGCCCTCTTCCCCAGTGTCGACCGAATCACCTCCCTCCACACCAACCATCGTCGACAGAGCTCGCCCCCATCCTCCTTCTCGAGCGGAACCACGGCCTCGCCTCGCTCACATCCGCCAGCAGTCCTACTTCTCCATGACGATGAGGACAACGTGGTCGTGCATGTTCAGTCATGCCATGCCCGCCCTCCTTTCTGTCTCCTTCTGAGACGAGGAGCAGCAGCTGCTGGCGGCACTACCGCACCCCTTCTGTCCCTTTCTCAGATATTCTTGCAGCAAAACAAAAATGATGTTCAAGTGGTCTCCTGCTCCAGGTTCGTGAGGCTTCAAAAGTTTGGTTTCGTGCAAATGTGTGATTTTCTGTTGGAAAATCAATGAGCAAAAAGTTCAATTTTACTATTTCATGCAGTTCTCTAGTTGGATAGATTGATGGTTCAATTTGCCCACGCCCGTGCACCCCGAGCTAACGCCATCTTCAGCAAACTCTTCCACCAAGCATGTAAGGTGTTTCCATGGATGGTATCTTGCCTACTCTCTTGTTCAACTATTGTTCTAGTTAGCTCCTTTCCACAACATGTGTTTGTGATTATGGCAGCAAGAAAGGATGTGTGGTAGCATGCCCCACAGAAGCTTGGTTAATCCTGCTATTGCAAACTTTGCTGCTTTGGTCGATATTTGCTAGCTTGAAGTAATATATGTTTTAGTGGAAGTTGTATTTTTGTATGTTGTATGGCTTGCTGACCTGTCCAGCTCTTATGTGAGAACTGATACTTGAGACTTAGTGAATCATACAAATATTCAACATGGATAAAAGTTTAGGTAGTGGATAGGGTGGTGTTAGTAGGGAGCAGGAGAAGAACACTTGGGCATCGTTGTGGTTAGCATGATTTTGTTAAAATCTATTGTGTGATTGTGTCTTAAGATCATGCATACATTTTTTGTTAAAGCTATTTTGTCCTTCATTGTGGTTGGCTTTGATTTTTAATTTCTTATTCTGTGGCTATGCTTATTTGTTAAATGTGGTAGCTTGCTGTAAGAGCCCTAGCATGCTACCTCTATCTCTAATTTACTTTTTGTCCCCTCTTGCTGCTTGTCATCATCGATCTCAATAACTAAGAGGGATCGAAATAAAACATGAACCTGGTCGTCCTCTTCCTGCTAATGGATCCTTAATGCTGCTACAATTCTGAACTTATTTGTTCAATCGTACTAGTATTGATGAATAACGAGTTGATTGAAAAATGCAGTTAAGTCCTGAGACCCTGACTAGTTCTTCTACAGATAGTACTGATTAGACTGCTACTTATTGCTGTGTTCTTCCATGGCCATACGCAAAGTGTTCTCTATGTTGCCTGCTAGTTCTTTGTGCAAATTCCTAAGAGGGGACTGCTATGAAAATTAGGGGATCCAATGTTGAAAGGTTCGCTTCATCTGCATGTGTAAGTTCAAAGAATTATCGTAGACAAGTTCAGAAGTTTGATTTCGTGAGAAAATGTGTGATTTCTATCAGTATTTTGTATGATATGAACTGCAACAAATTTTACATTGTCTAAATTTGTGTTGCACCTGAGGCGTGAAAACTACGCCGTGAAATTACGCTGTGAAAGAAGTCATCCCGTCTACTTCTCTAGGACTAGAAGTTCTTGCTATTTCCCTGCAACAAAAAAAAAGAAAACAGTTCTGTAAATTTGCTCCTAATTTCGTTTAGTCCATGCTGATTTTAATTGTAAATCTCATTTTGTGATTGATTAAATTTTCGAGCACCATACTCCCATGATGTAGGTCTACCATATTCCATCGCTGGACTATGCCTTCTACCGGCAGCCCGTGAACAAACCTCAAGTCTCATACTTGTTCGTATTTTTTGCAGGATGCAACAAAAAGCAAGATTCACAATTTCATCTTCTGGATGCTTTTCAGTACATCTACTTACCGTTGGTAAGTCAAATTTATTCTGTGATTCCATCTTCCTATAGCACAAACAGGTGCTTCTGGTTATGCCTGATAATGATGTTGTACACAAAATGGCTTATGGGATATCAGGATAATGTGTATACAAATGATTTTTGGTTAATATTTTGTATGACCCATTTGACAGAAAAGATTCTTGTTATTTGTGGAGTTTATACAACTCTTCGGTTATCATAGATTATTCATGTTGGTAGTCCAGGTGCAAACACAAAATTAAGTTCGGGTGCATCTACGGTGAAGGTTCGCCTACAAAATAGAGTTCAATTCAGTTAAAAAAGCAAATTTTACAGAAAAAATGTGCTTGAAAGTTCAATTACAGTCACTAAGAAAGTTCGTACACTTTATTTTCAGGAGTGCACATCTTGCGCGTGCTGCTACTAATCTCAACTTATTGTCTAGTCATACTAGTACTGATGAATATCGAGTTGATGAAAAATATAGTATTACATGATATTGTAGTACAAGACATTGCGCATGATAGTGCTCAGGCTTGATGGTTAGATATTGTAGTCTCATAAATACATGATAATGCTCCCATGATATATTAGATAACTCATCTCAGCATGATAATTCTGCCATGATTTATATAATTTTGTAAAGAAGGTCTATATGTGCAAGTTATCTGATAAAAGAAAGAAGAAAATCCACTTGCAAATTTAGGGAAACATGTGTACCTTGAGAAAAGTTTACAAAATAAATGCTAGGAGGTTCATTTCACGTTCGTTTAAATGTCTTCAGTGCAAGTGTGGAGGGCCGGTAAGTTCTACTACCAGTCTACGTCAAGTTCAGGGGCATTGCCACTGATGGAAAGGACAATGAACCAACGACGTCGGATCATAGGTCGAAGGAGGCCGGGTCAAGGCACCATGACTGGTTGTTGTTGTATGTTGGTGTCGTGCTTGTTGATGTGTTGACTAGCAGATTAATATATATGCATGTTGTTTGCTTTTGACATGGTAAATATAAACTATTTGTACAAATTCTAGTTCCTATATCACAAAAGTTCATTGAGAAAAAACATATCAGTTCAATGGATATGTTGTATCTGTTTATCACATATACTTGCAAAAGAGTTCAAAATTTTCTTCCTTTCCTGGAAATTACATGTGATTATTCATCTCTTTTGGGGCAATACAAACAGCAATAACTCATTAGGCTTGTATGGCTGAATTTCTTTTCATTTGCTCGTATAACTGGAATGCATCTTTGCTTGTATTATCTCTTGTAACACTAAGATATATATTTTTATGTTGGCATGTCAGGTGCACCCTAGCCGATCACAGCCACCACCGCAGGCCGTTCTACGCCACCTCCGCAGGTGGTTCATCACAAAAACAGTGATCTGGATCCCGTTGGTTTCCACCAGCAACGCCCGTTCGAGCACGTTGTCGCTCTCCTGCTGCAGCGTGGCTCGGCTACTGCACTTGGTGGAGGTTAGAGCCTTCCCTCTAGTTTCCTCTAGTTTTGAACTTCATGGATCCTTAGTGCCTGAAAACATTGAACTTGCTGATCCTTCCTTCCTTTGTTCATAGTACATGAATTGGACTAATGAGGAAGATGCATTCTGGGTATATCAAAGCCTGCTGGAGGAGTCACGGGGTTGAGGACCTCCTGCTTAACAGTACAACTTCTTGTTTTGTGGCCGATCGCTCAAGGAGCTGAGTGCAGGTCGCAGTAAGTACATGAGTACTAATATTAGGATATGTGTGGTCCAAGTAAGTACATGAGTACTAATTAGCAAGTTTGATGAAAATCTCAGCCTGTACTGATACATTCCAAAAATGTGTTGTGTGTTTTCAGGAAAAAACAACTGATGTCGTCGGCCGTTCTTTGCCATCTACTAAAGGTCAGTTTTCGTCATCTCATCCTCATATGTCCGTAAATGTTCAACTGCTGCTTGCTTGAGTGTTTGCAAAACAAGACTAATTATAGCATTTTTCTGTTTGTATGTATTTGGTTGAACTATTTAAATTTTTGAGTGAAGTTCAAACTTCTCGATGTGTGAAGGTTGAATTAGGTTCAGTTTTATATGTAAGAGGTTCAGCCAATTTTTTCCGCTACTGAAACAAATCATTTGACAGGGAGTTCAAACTTGCTGTACAGGAAAGTGCACATCCTATTTCCCACTCTTTTTCTAGTTTTGATCGCACAAACATTTAAAATAAAATGTTCCATCGAGAAGTTCACATAGTACCATATCAAACGTTCAGGCGTCCTTTTCCTTAAAGTTCATATTTTTCAAAAAAAGGTAGCAAATTACTATATATACTACTTCAAAAAGCATATCCTTGCTCAACTTCTGAACTTCTGATCTAGATATCTTTCTACGAGAATGATTCAATGCTACTACCTCTTTGGAAAGAGTAGCTAAGTATATGGTTTCACTTGTTTCTTGTGTTAGCCAACTAGAACTTATTTTGCTTCTTAGTTCTTTGTGCATATCCTTACTTGAAAACTGGCTCCACCCTTCTCCCGTTGAACCTCTCATGAACCTCGTACACGTACAGCAGCAGCACTAGCCCCCGTCCGTGTCATGGACAAGATCAGTTCAACTTGTGCACTTGGCCTATTTTGTGGGAATGTCTGAGAAGAAAGAAAAACAATATATTTTTGCCAATTTCTTCTCTCTCTCTCTCTCTCTGCAGTTATAGCTAGCAACAGGCCCATTTGCATGGTATGCAAACAGGAGGTAAACCACAGAGACTGCCACTAGTTATTACAGTGATTTTGGCCACTAAATTCCCTGTTTTTCTTTTTTTCCTAGTCATTCTTGTACTGCCTGCCATGAAAAAACCTGATGATACAATACAAATATTTGTGTATTGTATCGTCAGTTCACAGAGAAGAAATTCTTTTTTCTTCAGTGTGTATACTATCGTTAGTTCCGTGTGTATTTTTGTTCTCTTTTCTTCAGTTCACAAAGAATAAATATTGTCAGTTCATGAATAGAGAACTTCTGTAATAAACTTAATATTTGTTTGGTGTGTATTCATGAAAAAATACAAACCAGTTGGTGCGTGTGCAAAAATATCATCAGTTCATGTTTCGAAATTCTGTAAGTTTACATATATCACCTAAAATAAGTAATGTTTTGTAGCGAGTTTCTTCAGTGTCTATTCTAATTCAAGTGCCTTGTTCTTCCTAAAACACAAGGTGCTTGTGTTAATGCCTATGGGAGAATAGCACCTACAGGGACTGTGTACTAGTGTTGAAAACAGGATGAAGTCCTAAGATAATGATGTTCTCCCTTGCTTCCACCTCCATTCGCCGCCTCAGAACACCGCGCACTACCGCCCTCCCTTATCCCCTGCAGCTCGCCGTGTGCAAGTTCTTCAGTCCAAGTTCTCTGTCGAGCTCGTCTCTTGTTTCATTTTCCTTAACACTCGGTAAGGAAAATGATCGTTCAACTTGAGTTATGTTTTGGACTGATTGTTCAAGTTCTTTCGTATAGAAGGTACATAAAGTTTTGTTCTTGAAAATGCACTTATTTGGAGTATGCCAATATATATGTATTTCTGAATTTCGCTCTTGAGTAATAGTTCAACATGTATTACGCCATCAATTCATAATGGAAAGGCGGAAAACAGTTCAATACCTGTGTGTTAAAAACGTAACAGTATATAGAAACTTTCGTAGTGGTTCGATGGAATAAATCGCATTAGTTCTGACTTGGATCCGTTCTTGCCTATAATGCATTGAAAAAACAATTTTTTGCCTTCGTTAAGGCTTGAGAAGCGTGTATCTCATTTATAATACACTTTGGCATTTGGTCGATGATATTTATTGCGTCCTTCATCACTGATCTTGAGGAGGAGATTCATTTGTGCATTTCTATATTATTATGTGCTCTTGTTTATTATTATGTCAATACACTTTGACATTGATGAAAAGCTATGATTTTGTGCTCTTGTTTATTATTATGTCAATGAGAAACCAATACTTTTCTTCAGGTTTCGTGTTTTAATTGGTGAAGGATAAACAAATTTTCCTATTCAAGTGGAAGCTCCCAATATATGATGGATGTGGGAGTTATTTTTACATTCACTGTTCGGTGCTTCTCTTTATGTAATGTTTTATGTTTTCAAGTGCTCGATGAAAATTTATGTTCCTAGTAGTTCATGTATTATTGCCTGAGGAGTTCATGTGTTACTGTCCAGTAAGTAAACCTATTAATCACTCTCTCAAGTGTGATGAAAAAATGGGCAGTAAATTGATGAAAAAATATCATCGAGTTCAAAACACGCCGAGACACGCGACAGCCACCCCAGTTCGGGCGTAGTAAGTACCTCAGTACGAGTTAAAAACGGTGGTCCGTTCGGAATAAAAGAAATGGCAGAAATTCAAATTGTAAAGTTCAAGCAAAAAAAGAAACCCCATGAAAATCCTGCTTAGTAAGTACCTCAGTACAAGTCGTAAAATGAGAGAAGTTCATAACAACATTGTCAAAAAAATGTCGAGTTAAAAAAAAGAAACAAAACAAACACATTTTATTTTTGAATAATATATCATTCAGTTCGATGATACAAACCATACAAGTACAGGGGCGACGATACAGTAAACCGTTGAAAACTTACGAGAAAATTATTACCCAAAAAATAGAGCAAAGTCTAGTTAGTGGAAACACGCTTAGTACAAACCCATGCAAGCATCAATACAAGTACCTTTTTTCGGAACCATTCACAATTACTCTACAAAAAATAGTTCAGTACAAACATACACATATATCAGTACGACTACTCTGTTTTTCAGACGAGAAAACAACAAGATCCGTCATGTCGTATTCAAAATTACTCTTAAACGGTTGCGAAGTAGGGAAAACGTTCAACATGACTAAGTTTCGCATTTTCGATAACAATCCAACGGTATATTATTTGCCATATTTCAACAATCTTTTTAAAAAAATCACGTTCAAAATCAAATTTGACCGTATTCGAATTCGTTTTTAAACCGTAAGGAATTAGAAAAATATTTCTATACAAAAAAGTTGCGCATTTTCCATAGCTTTCCAACGCCGTATCATTTGTGTCAATCCGACAAACCGTTTGCAAAAAATCGCGAAAATACGTTTCGCCCAGAAGTTTACCGTTTTTCAAATTACTTTTAAATCATATAGAATTAGAAAAAAACAATACATATATGGAAGATGCGAATTTTCACCAGCTTTCCAACGCCATCTTATTTGCTCAATTCCAACAAACGGTTTGAAAATTGAGTCCAAAATATGATTCACGTTTTCGGTTTTGAAAAAACGGATTTTTCAAAACTGCTCTTAAACCATAATGATTTTGCAAAAAACATTCAATATACTTGAAATATGGTTGTCAAGAGCTTTCCAACGATATATTACATCCCCCATTCCGACAAAAAAATTACAAAAAGTTTTTTAACTAAATAAGACGATTTGTTAAACACAACTGAAAGCATCAGTTCAACCGCTTCGAAAACATCAGTACAACCACCTGAAACTGTCAGTTCAAAAAGGGTAACAGAATAATATTCTGTTACGCATAACA
The DNA here is from genome assembly GCF_002162155.2 of Triticum dicoccoides. NCBI lineage: Eukaryota > Viridiplantae > Streptophyta > Magnoliopsida > Poales > Poaceae > Triticum > Triticum dicoccoides. The sequence goes on from NC_041393.1 coordinate 240,466,431, forward strand.
GAATATCCCATATATATATATATATATATATATATATATATATATATATATATAGGGTGGGTCTATTATGATAACACCCTTAAGAGTCTTATTCTGCTAACAGTAGCTCTTATTTTGCTAACACTCTGAAACGAACTGGACACAACAAAGACCCAAACAAAACAAACATCCCACCCCACCCGTGCAGCCCACTACCCATCTTCCCCACTCCCCACCCCCGCACCACATCCCTCCCCCCGCTGCCGGCGCGCCCCCAACCCCCTCCCACGCCCCTAACCCCCTCCCACGCCCG
>NC_041393.1:240466923-240477668 GCF_002162155.2 Triticum dicoccoides
TGCCGCACCTACCTACCTCCATGGCCGCCGCGCCCCAACCCCTTCCAACCACTGGCGCCCCCAGCGGCCATGGTGGGAGCTGGCTACCACCGGAATCTCCGAGGCCTCCACCACCAGATCCGGCCGCCATGGCCATCGGTGCAGCCACAAGCCGACGGATCCGGCTGAAACCCACCACCTCCCGCGTGTGGTGGCCGGATGGGAGGGCCGACGAGCTCCATGCCACCGCTGGGATCCTCCAATGCCCCTACTTCCTTCTTCCCCTTCGGCTACACTGCCTCCCGCTCTGCCTCCCCGCACTTTGCCGGCGAGCCGCCCATCCTCCACGTGCATTGCTGGTGCCCCGGCCTTTCTTCCCGCAACACATCCTGACCCATCTGCTCCCGCTCACCTCACCCCGCCACCTCCCAGCGCACCCCTTCCCCCCTCCACCCTCTCACAGGCCACAGATCCGTGGCCCTCAATCCTTCCCAGGGGCGGATCCAGGTGAGGTCGAGGGGTGCCGTCGCATCTCCTTCCCCTTCCCCCAGCATCCTCGACCTTCTCCTCGCCTTGATCTGCAACGACACCGACGACCGGCAGTAGGGTGCGCCGCCCTTCCTCGCCGCCACCTCGACTGAGCCGGCGCACCTCCTTCCCCCCTCCTCTCCGCACTCTTCCATGGACGGCTACACACAGTCACCATCTCCAGCGCACAGTTTCACCAGAAGGAGCCCGAGGAGCGCCTCTCTCTCAGCACCATGGCATTTCCGATACAGGGGCTTCCAGTTTGCAAAATAATTTTTGTGTATTTTTTTTTCAGATTCTTGATGTTGATTTGAGTGAATTCAGTTTCTAATGAAGTTTGTTAATTCTCTCAGCGTAGTTCGGCTGGCGCAGGCATGAGGTTCTCCTGTTTGCAGCTTTTTTCTGACAGGGAAAGGTGGTAGCTCCTGGTTGTAGTTCGCCATGGTAGATGGGTTGATGCAGCCCACTTGAGCGAGTCTTGTGGTTCACTGCATTCAACAAGGAAAAAAAGCAAAGAGTGTAGGATGCAGCCCACTTGTTTCATCACCGCAGTGATCGCCTCTCTCCCAGCAGTTCAGTTCACTCTGTTGACAACTGCAAAAAAAAGGAAAAGCTTGATTTTTTATGTAGCTCACTATGTCTCCAGGTGTTAAACTATAAAGATAGGTGTGTATGCTTTGAAGATCACTTTGTTGTCTCACGCAGCTCGACTAGTCCTCAAGTCCTGTTTGGCTGGTGACAGTTGATTTTGTGTGTATGTATGTGTGTGTAGCTGTGTAAAAATAATGAATAGATATATATGTTTTGAAGCTCACTTTATTCTCTCACGTTGTTCGCTATAAAATTCCTTTGTGGTTCACTATATGAAATGTAACATCTGAAGTGCGTTTGATTCTCGGATGTGGTTCACTTTTCAAAGTGATGCAGTTCATCTGTACCCAACATAAAAGTGCGAAAAAATTAGCGAAACAATAAGAGAGTAATGTTGTTCACTTCGATATATGCCGTGGTTCACTTGCCCTCGTCTCTGCGGTCCACTCGTATATAAAAAAAGTTGAGAAAAAAACAACAAAAACTCGTCTGAGAAAATTTACATCCGACAAAAAAATCATGAAGTTCACTTGACCATCTGATGCAGTGTAGTTTTCCGTCCGAAGCAGTGCGATTTTCTGTCAGATGAAATTCACTCGTCGATTTGGGTGTCGAGAAAAACAGTGTCCGCATTTTGGTAATTTCAAAACTGCTCTTAAACCGTAAGGAATTAGCGAGAGTGTTCTACATGAAAAAGTTGCACCTCATTGATATCTTTCCAGCGGTGTATCGTTTAAATCATTCCGACCAAAGGTTTGTAAAAATTTCACGAAAAACGGCCGCTGCCTCTCGTCGTCAGCCGCACAATTTTCAAAATTAACTAAAAACCGTAAGGAATCTCAAAAACATTTCAACATATAAAAGTTGCGCCTCATCCATTGCTTTTCAACGGCGTATCACACGCCTCGTTTTGACAAATGGTTCAAAAACTGGAGCGAAAACAGTACCGAAAGTTTTAAAAAACTTGAAAAACAGAATTCCGCGATTTAGTAAATTTGAAACTGCTCTTAAACCGTAACAAATTAGAGAAATATTTATATATGGAAAAGATGTGCCTCGACGATATCTATCCAATGGCGTATCATTGGGTTCATTCCGATAAGCAGTTTAGAAAAAAACGCAAAAAACGCTCGCTGTCACTCGTCATCCACCACACCATTTTCAAAACCGCTCTTAAACCATATCGAATCTCGAAAAGTGTTCAACATGTCGAAGTTGCGCCTAATCCATAGCTTTTCAACGGTATATTAAATGCCTCATTCCGATAAATGGTTAAAAAATTAGAGCAAAAACAGTACCAAAAAATAACGCGTGCAGTTTTTTCCGACGAGAAGTTCACTCGTGTGAGTACTGCAGCACACTTGGTTCAAAAAATGACGTGCATTTGCGTTCAGCGTGTAGTGCGAAAGTGTGTGCAGAATAGTTATTATGCTAATATTAGCAGAATAGACCGTCTCTCTCTCTCTCTCTCTATATATATATATATATATATATATATATATATATATATATATAGATGGTGGCGCTAAAATAAGCGAGCGTGCAGAATAGCTAATCCTACGCGCTGGTTCAAATTAGACGGGGAGGTGGCTCCGTGGGAATAGGTTTCTCCTCCGCTAATTAACTGAAGGTAAATCTAGTTGAAGAAAATAGTAATGGCTTTAATCTGGTTACCATCCTAGCCACGTCGACCCCGTACGCTCCGCTTCTAAACTTACTAATTAATAATGGTAGTAAAAAAGATAGTATAGATGGTAATGGACGGAATACATTACCAATCAATGAGTAATGTGTGGTTCGATCCGTTGACTCCTAAACCAAGTAAAACATGCTAATACCTAGTAACAAATTACTACATGTGCCTTGCTCGCTAATTGTTGATAGTAAAAAGGATGGAGTAGACGGTAATGAAAAAAATGTTTTATGAACCAAAAAATTAGTGATGGTTCAATCCATTGCCTGGTAAACCTAGTAAAAACATGCCAAAATCTAGTAACAAATTAGTACATGTGAGAACTCCAAAGGTCGTCGTTCTTAAAAATCGTAAAATAAAGTGAACACGTAATAATATTAAAAATCACGAGGAGTCAATGATTAGAAAAAGTAAGCATGCGTTAGTGGTTCCTCCAGTAATTGGTTTATCTTATATTGGTAATGTAGTTACGGTCTACTAGTATGGCAATTTAGTAATCGTTACTATGTTTCCTTGCAACTCCGTTACAACATTGCAAGAATGTACAACTGTGTACATTTTTCTGAATAATGGATAGCTAGATTACTCATTTGGCAACGGAGAGGGTAATCAACGGAGAGGGTAATCCATTACTACATTCCATTAGAATTTTACGAGAGATTTTTCAGTAGCTAGGTGTACTCTCTTGTGGAGCGGAGGCGTAATCTATTACTATCTTTCAGTACCATTTTTACGAGGAAATTTCTACATGCGGTTACGGAGGCGCGCAAAACAGGGGATGGATCTGCCTAATTAGCATAGTAGTCTGATTGGGTCCGGCGGCCGGAGCGTACGCTAGCTAATAATGCGCTCAGGCTTATTTTAGCAAGCCTATACACACACACACACACACACACACACACACACACACATATATATATATATATATATATATATATATACACACTGGCAACCACCCAAGTGGTCAGCGTGGTGATAGTAGTGGAAAGAGAGGAGGTCGGAAAATCCCAGCGGGTACAACACCTATTATACTATTTCAACGAAGTGCTAACACCATACAACACATGATACACTTATTATCAGAAAATATCACACATGAAGTGTTCATGGCAACCAAGAAGCTGCGATGATACTTTCAGGCAACCAAATCATAGTGGTTAGCCATGTCTCGCTCTCTAATATCATCAATAACAAGACACCATAGGTCGCATAGCAAAGTGGGCAATCGGGCTCTTGCCAGTTGAGATCTCATAACCACGCTCAACGATCAAGTCTCAGGTGATCGCCGACTTCCTGGTCGAATGGACCGAGGCCCAGCAGGCTCCCAAGAACATTGACCTCGAGTACCGGACAATGTATTTCGACGGATTAATGACCGCGCAAGGACTGGGTGCTGGCGTGGTGCTGGTATCTCCAAGGGGTAACAGGATGAACAATGTCCTATAGCTATACTTTCGGGACACCAACAACGCGGCAGAGTACAAGGCCCATCTCCATGGGCTCCGTGTCGCGTCCTCCAGGGGCAAAGCGCCTCATCTGCCGAGGCGACACCGACCTTGTGGTACAACAATTAATGAAAACATTTGACATCAAAGATGCAAAGATGGTTGTATACTGTGCAACAGTCCAGGGACTAGAAGGCAAGTTCGACGGCATCGAGCTACACCATGTCAAATAAAGGGACATCATAGCAGCCGATAGTTTGGCACAGATGGGTGCAACAAGGGTTCGAGTACTCGAGGACGCATTCATGGAAATATTGCACAAACCATTAGCAAAAATACAAGGCACCAAAGAAATAATAACGACCTCCAATCTACTAGAGGTTGAAAATGTAGACAAGTCCGCGCCAGACTTCACGGAAGGAGCACCGGATACAAAACCAAGCGAAGGAGTGTTTGCTGCTCCACTAGATTGGACCCATCACTTGCTAGCATACATGATCAAAGACTACCTTCCAAAAGATAAGACCGAACTTCGACACGTAGTCTGTAGGTTGAAAGCATACACGGTGATAAGCGGAGAGCTTTACAAACGCACCTAGATGGGTGATACGTCCATTTTGCATCATGTTTTCCTACTGTTATTTATGATTTTTTTATTCATAATAATGCTTTTTGGAGTAATTCTGAGCCTTTTCTCTCATAATTTGCAAGGTACACACAAAGAGGGAGAATTCTGGCAGCTGAAAATCTGGACTTGGAAAAGCTACGTCAGGCTACCTATTCTGCACAACTCCAAACATGCTAAAACTTCACGGAGAATTTTGATGGAATATATGATGAATATTGGAGCAAATAAGTATCAGAAGAGGCCCACCAGGTGGGCACAACCCACCTGGGCGCGCCAGGGAGCCCAGGCGCGCCCTGGTGGGTTATGCTCACCCAGACCCACCTCCGTTGCCCATCTTCTGGTATATAGGTCATTTTGAACTAGAAAAAAAATAAGGAGATGACTTTCGGGATGGAGCACCGCTGTCTCGAGGCGGAACTTGGGCAGGAGCACTTTTGCCCTCCAGCGGAGCGATTCCGCCGGGGGAACTTCCCTCCCGGAGGGGGAAATCATTGTCATCATCATCACCAACAACTCTTCCATCTTGAGGAGGGCAATCTCCATCAACATCTTCAACATCACCATCTCATCTCAAACCCTAGTTCATCTCTTGTGTTCAATCTTGTTATCGGAACTATAGATTGGTGCTTGTTGGTGACTAGTAGTGTTGATTACATCTTGTAGTTGATTACTATATGATTTATTTGGTGGAAGATTATATGTTCAGATCCAATATGCTATTTAATACCCCTCTGATCTTGAGCATGATTATCATTTGTCAGTAGTTACTTTTGTTCTTGAGGTCACGGGAGAAATCATGTTGCAAGTAATCATGTGAACTTGATATGTGTTCGATATTTTGATAGTATGTATGTTATGATTCCCTTAGTGGTGTCATGTGAACGTTGACTACATGACACTTCACCATATTTGGGCCTAAGGGAATGCATTGTGGAGTAGCAATTAGATGATGGGTTGTGAGAGTGACAGAAGCTTAAACCCCAGTTTATGCGCTATTCCGTAAGGGACCGATTGGACCCAAAAGTTTAATGCTATGGTTAGAATTTATTCTTAATACTTTTATCGTAGTTGCGGATTCTTGCGGGAGGGTTAATCATAAGTAGGAGGTTTTTTCAAGTAAGAACAACATCTAAGCACCGGTCCACCCACATATGAAATTATCAAAGTAGCGAACACAAATCGAACCAACATGGTGAAAGTGACTAGATGAAATTCCCATGTACCCTCAAGAACGCTTTGGTTATCACAACAGACCGTTTTGGCCTGTCCTTTGCCTCAAAAGGATTGGGCTACCTTGCTGCACTTTTGCTACTATCATCGTTACTTGCTCGTTACAAATTATCTTGCTAACAAACTACTCTATTACTTACAATTTCAGCACTTGCAGACATTACCTTGCTGAAAACCACTTGTAATTTCCTTCTGCTCCTCGTTGGGTTCGACACTCTTACTTATCGAAAATAGCTACAATTGATCCCATATACTTGTGGGTCATCAAGGCTAATTTCTGGCGGCGTTGCCGGGGAGTGAAGCGCCTTTGGTAAGTGGAATTTGTTAAGGAAACATTTATCTAGTGTGCTAAAATTTACTGTCACTTGTTACTATGGAAAACAATCCTTTGAGGGGTTTGTTCGGGGTATCTTCACCTCGACCGGAACCTCAATTAGATACCCCTCAACCCACTGCACCTACTGAAAATATTGAATGTGAAATTCCTTCGGGTATGATAGAACAACTACTAGCTAATCCTTATGAAGGAGATGGAACCGAACATCCTGATATGCAGTTGATATATGTGGAACAAATTTGTGGATTGTTCAAGCTTGCAAGTTTACCCGGAGATGAAGTTATGAAGAAGGTTTTCCCTTTATCTTTGAAGGGAAAAGCATTGTCATTGTATAGGCTATGCGATGATATTGGATCTTGGAATTGGAATCGATTGAAATTGGAGTTCCACCAAAAAAAAATATTCTATGCATCTAGTTCATCGTGATCGGAATTACATATATAATTTTTGGCCTCGTGAAGGAGAAAGTATCGCTCTTGCTTGGGGGAGGCTTAAGTCAATTCTATATTCATGCCCCAATCATGAGCTCTCAAGATAAATTATTATTCAGAATTTTTATGCTCGGCTTTCTCATAATGATTGATCCATGCTTGATACTTCTTGTGCTGGTTCTTTTATAAAGAAGACTACTGAATTCCGGTGGGATATTTTGGAAAGAATTAAACAAAACTCTGAAGATTGGGAACTCGATGAAGGTAAAGAGTCAGTTATTAAGTTTAAGTATGATTGTGTTAAATCTTTTATGAATACCGATGCTTTTCAAAAGTTTAGCACTAAATATGGACCTGACTCTTAGATATTAGCCTCCTTTTGTGAATTATTTGCTACTCATGTTGCTCTCCCTAAAGAGAAGTGGTTTAAATATCACCCAACTATTAAAGAAGAAATTAAAGAACCGGTACTAGCTAAAGAAGAAACTATACTTTATAATGTTGATCCAGTTGTTCCTACTGCTTATATTGAGAAACCACCTTTCCCTGTTAGGATAAAGGAACATGCTAAAGTTTCAATTGTGGTTAACAAAAGCTATATCAGAACACCTAAACCTGATGAACAAATCAAAGTGGAGCCTAACGTTGCTATGGTTAAGGATCTCCTGGAAGAAAATATGGATGGGCATGTTATTTACTTATGTAATGAAGCTACTAGAATTGCTAAACCTGACAAACAGGATAAACATAGACCCATTGTTGGCATGCCTATTGTCTCAGTTAAAATAGGAGATCACTGTTATCATGGTTTATGTGACATAGGTGCTAGCGTAAGTGCCATCCCCTTTACACTTTATCAAGAAATTATGGATGACATAGCACCCGCTGAAATAGAACAAATAGATGCCACTATTAAACTTGTTAAGAGAGATACCATCACACCACTTGGGATTATTAGATATGTTGAATTCTTGTGTGAGAAGATACAATACCCTACTAATTTTCTTGTTCTTGGTTCCCCACAGGATGACTTTTGTTGTCAGGACCCCGATTCTATGCCACACCGATCTAGCATGTAACACCTCATATCACTTTGCGGCCTCACGCACGGTATTCCCACGGGTGTCGCCTTACCATGCCCGGGACCGTTTGCGCCTTTTGGCACACGTATATGATAGTGTCGCTAGCATCCATATGACAAAGAACCCGGGCTGACATGGCTAGTCGTGAACCCAAAGTGGCACTAACTTACAGGGAGAGGCATACATGACCCAGCATCGAACGTGTCGGTCATCAGTGAGTGAATCCGGGCTGTAGAAACTGGGCTAGCAGGACTCCGGTAAACCGGGCTGTAGCAGGCTAACAGGACTCCGGTAGACACCGCGTGACATTTCCCCGAAGGGACAGACACAGGAACGAAGAAGGACACATGCTGGCCAACCTAAGTGTTCCGGAGCAGTAGCAAGCTACCAGGGCTCAGTGGAAGCACTAGGAGACATTTCTCGGCAAGAGAGGCTACTAAGGATAAACAACTAGATAGTCAGATCCCACACATAGCAATACACATTACACGTACGCATAACATGCAAGTATGTGCTGTACAACATGGCATCACAGCATAACTCAACAACTCATATAGATAAGGCTCAAAGAGCCATCATAGCATTTATTGCAAACAGGGGTCACAAGACCCATCATACAGAGCATACAAGCAACAAGCGGAAGCATTACATGTCTGGGTACAGACATCTACAAATGAAAAAGGCTGAAGAGCCTGACTAACTACAATATCCGATCAAGATCATAGCTGAGGTACAAGCTACTTGTCGAAGTCCACGAGAACACTAGTAAGACCGAAGTCTCCGCTGCAAAAACATAAACAAAGCAACATGAGTACAAAGGTACTCAGCAAGACTTACATCAAATCCTATCATACATGCATTTGTATCAAGAGGGTAATGTGGGGTTTAGTTGCAGCAAGCCAGCTTTGACTCTGTGGCTATCCTGTTCTACGACTACCAGAACTTCTTGAGGTGAGGCAACGTACACGAGTCCACTAATCACCACACAATACACTAGTATGGATTCATCCCCGTCTCCCTACGGGAAAGCCATCCATAGCACTCACACTTGTCTTGAGCATTTTAGAGTATCCACTTCAAGTTGTCTATGTACCATGTAAGCATCCAAGAAGTCCATAACCACGGACCCGGCTATTCGAATAGATCATGTTAACCCTGCAGGGGTGTACTTCTTCACACACGCTCTCGCTACTTACCGCCATGTACACGTCATGTATCTCGGCAACCTTCAAGCGGAAGCCTGGCGAGGGTGTCGGCCATGACCTGACTAACCACACAAGACTCTAATCCAGGTTTATCGCCTATTCGGGTTCCATCCGCAAGGAGATCCGGCCGGGGTATCGCTCACGGCCCCAAATGATGTTTGCAGGGTTCCCAAGCCCACCTTGCCGGATGGATCTACGCTTGGTACACTGTGCCACTTGTGCCTAGTCCAGCCCAAGCCCACCTGGCCGGGTGCCACTTGGTAGACTACTAACACTACCTACAAACACCAGAAACTAGTTGCGACTCCTGGACAGAGATCAAGTTGGTTAATAAGTCGAGAGGGCTTGGAGCGCCCGGAGCCCAATGTGTGGTAGTATCGAGTCATTGGACAACATACATAGAACTCAGTGCTTAAGGACGGTTCCAGTGAGACAACCCACCATGTACTCCTACATGGCCTCTCACCGCTACCTTTACCAAATCGTGTTCACACACTTAACTCTCAGCACCAGAACATGTCATAACACTCCAATTCATTCCCAATGAATCAGACCTGACACAACTCTAAGAAATAGCAGGCATAGCATGGTAGGAACACAACAATGGCTTCAATCAACTCCTACACATGCTACTGAGTTTCAACTATTTACTGTGGCAATGACAGGTCATGCAAAGGAATGGGTTCAACTACCGCAGCACAAAGTAGCAATTGAATCATTGTTGTCCTAATGCAATAACTGAGAGCAGGAGCGAGAGAGTAGGATTGTATCGGAATTAACAAGGGGGTTTGCTTGCCTGGTAGATCAACAGAGGAGGCACTGCTTCACAGACAGGTACTCTGGAACGGACTCCGGAGCAGGACCTATCGAGAAGAAACGGTGCCAACAATCAAAACACAAGCATATGCAACAAAATGATGCATGAACATGGCATGAAGATGTGATGCTGTTTGAGCTAATGCAACTAGTATTCAAAATGAATGAAGTCCATTTGAAACAAGGGTTCAAATGCAACTCCAAATTAAGCTCTTATAAATGCCATTTACATGTTTTCACTTATACAGTAGGTATAAGTTGGTTTATCATGCATGAAACTAGTACGGATGGAAAGATTGCATTTTTCTGATAATTTTTCATATATAAATTATTTCAATCTGAGTTACAGTTGAATTTCTATGATTTTTTGAAGTTTTGCTAATTTTCTGGAATTCCTGATTTAATTTAAATCCAGAAAACAAATAATTGCGTCAGCACTGTGTCATGCTTGCGTCAGCAAGTCAACAGCGCTAACTGGTCAAACCTGACATGTGGGGTCCACACGTCAGTGACACGGGTTAAACAGGGGGGTTAGTTTTATCTTAATTAAGGGATTAGTGGCACTGGGCCCACTGGTCAGTGTCAGGGGGTTAAATAAGCGGTGATTAGCACTAAGCTAATCACCTGACGGGCCGGGCCCACGTGGCAGGGCTCAGGCGACGGGGCTCGCCGCCGGCGACCTCTAGACGCGGCGGAGTCCGCGCCACAGGCCACGGGGGCGGCGTCTGAGAGCACCAGGGCGTAGCCCGGGCTCTCGCGCATCTGGTGGGGCAGGTGGGA
>NC_041393.1:240477897-240487406 GCF_002162155.2 Triticum dicoccoides
ACGGGCTCCGAGCGGGAGCAGGCTATGTGGCACGGGGAGGCCACTCGAGGGGCTCTGCGGCACCCTCGTGGCACCAGGAGCACGGCGACGAGCTCGGTTGCGGGCTGCGGTGGCCAGGGCGACAGCGGTGACATGGACGGCGGCGAGAGGCTTCGGCCATGGTGGGGAAAAGGGGCTACGACATGCGGGCGGCTAAACGGAGAGAGGAGAACGTGGCAAGAGCTCACTGTGGTTCCGGTGGCGTCTTCAGCGGGCTCGGGGGAGGCCGGACGGCGGCGTGGCGGTGAGGACGATCTCCGGCGGCCGGAGATGAAGACGATGGCGCCGAGGACGAAGCAGAGCTCTCCCGGGTTGCTTGGCTTAGTGAGGAGGGAGAGGGGGTCGCGGTGGAGCTGTCGAGCGCGTCGGGGAGGTGCGGCAGTGGTCGACGGTGCAACAACAGTGGCCGGTGGCGGTGGTGGCGCTCGCCGTGAGAGAGAGAGAGAGCGAGGGAGAGGAGAGGAGAGGACTGGGGAGAGTGAGAGGGTCCGGGGGGGGGGGCGTGTGGCGACGTGCAGGGAGGCCAGAGCGACGAGGAGGGGAAGCAGGAGGTGGAGGGGAGACGTGGCCACGGCCGGTTGTGGCGCGGCCACGCAGCAGCTCCTACTGGCAGGAGCTTGAAGAAGCTCCTGGCAGTTGGGCTGGGCCGGCCTGCTGGGCCGCAGGGCCAGGCCAGGCTGCACAGGTGAGTTGGCCCAGGTAGGTTCCCTTTTCCTATCTGTTTTCTTTTCTATTTTTTTGACGTTTGTTTTGATTTAATAATAATACTAAATCATTTTATTTACTTATGCCAATTTTTGTAGGAACTAGTGGTATTATTCCAGAGCTCCTCAACAAATGGCATAATTTTTGGACATATATTATATATATAACAAATATATATCCAATGCAAATATTTATGCATTTATTCCAAATGCCCAAAATAAATACTTATGGGCTCTTAAAAATATTGGTTTGATTTTTATCTCTGTACAATATTTTCAGAGAGCAACATGAGCATTTTCTTGGACCTTTTTGGAGCAATTTTTATTTGGATCATTTCTAAAAATGATTCTGAGGGTTTCACAAATCCCCATTTCAAAATTAAATGGAATTTAAATATGATGCACAAATGACTAGCTAGTCTAGGTCATACCAGAACTAGGGATGTGACAACTCGCCCCCACTTGAAAGAATCTCGTCTCGAGATTCAGGGGTCGACGGAAAGAAAGCAGGGTACTCCATTCGAAGACGATCTTCTCGCTCCCAGGTAGCTTCTCTCTCAGAATGATGAGACCACTGAACCTTGAGAAACTTGATGTTATGACGTCGAGTGACACGCTCTGCTTGATCAAGAATGCGAACCGGGTACTCTCGGTATGTGAGGTTATCTTGGAGATCAAGCGTTTCGTGGTCCACTTCGCGGATGGGATCCGAGAAGCAACGCCTGAGTTGAGAAACGTGGAAGACATCATGAACTCGAGAAAGATGTGGGGGTAGTTCCAACTGGTAGGCAACCTCTCCTTGTTTAGCGAGAATGCAAAAAGGACCAATGTAACGAAGAGCCAACTTGCCCTTGATACCGAAACAATGGGTACCCTTCAAAGGAGTAACCCGAAGGTAAGCTTTGTCGCCAACTTCATAAGTCATATCCTTATGATGACGATCATACTGGCTCTTTTGACGAGACTGGACTGTTTTGAAATTCTCAGGAATGATGCGAACTTGCTCTTCTGCCTCCTGGATCATGTCCGGTCCAAAGAATTTTCTTTCAGCGGTTTCTGACCAGTTCAAAGGTGTTCGGCATCTTCGTCCATAGAGAATCTCAAAAGGAGCTTTCTTGAGACTGGATTGGTAGCTATTGTTATAAGAAAACTCGGCGAAAGGAAGGCATTTCTCCCAATCCATACCGAATGAGATAACGCAAGATCTAAGCATGTCTTCGAGAATTTGGTTGACCCGTTCCACCTGACCACTTGATTGAGGGTGAAAAGCCGTACTGAAGGAAAGATGGGTTCCCATGGCAGTTTGGAAACTCTCCCAGAAATGAGAAGTGAAAAGACTGCCACGGTCTGAATTGATCTCTAGTGGAACACCATGAAGTGATACTATTCGAGAAATATATAAGTCATCGAGCTGACTAGCAGTGATACTCTCTCGAACAGGTAGGAAGTGCGCCACTTTGGAGAGACGATCAATGACTACGAAGTTAGCACTATTCCCTCTCTTGGTCCTGGGAAAGCCGGTGATGAAGTCCATACCAACTTTATCCCATTTCCATTCAGGAATAGCTAAAGGCTGAAGGGTGCCAGCAGGTCTTTGATGCTCTGCCTTAACGCGACGACAAACGTCGCAGTTAGTGATAAACTGAGCAATTTCTCTCTTCATCCTAGTCCACCAGAACCTCTGGCGTAGGTCCTGATACATCTTAGTACTACCGGGATGAATCGTGAGAGGAGATTCATGAGCTTCCTTAAGTATCAGTTGCCGAAGATGTTGCTTCTTGGGAAACACCAGGCAGTTCCCAAAGAAAACGACACCTTGATCATCTATAGAGAAACTACCAGCAATACCCTTGGCAATGTTTCTCTTGATCCGGGTAATCCCCGTATCATGCTTCTGGGCTTCTATGATATGATCTACAAGAGTAGGTTTCGCCACCAAGGTAGAAAGGAATCCGTGAGGAGCAATGTGAAGGTTAAGCTTACAGAATTCCTCATGGAGAAGTGGTTGGCCCTGCTGCAACATGAGATTATTGCAATAGGATTTACGACTTAGCGCATCGGCCATGACATTAGCTTTGCGTGGGGTGTAGGTAATCCCTAGATCATAATCTGAGATCAACTCCAACCAACGTCTTTGCCTAAGGTTCAAATCTGGTTGGGTGAAGATATACTTGAGACTCTGGTGATCAGTGTAGATCTCACAACGTTTTCCAAGAAGGTAATGTCGCCAGGTCTTGAGTGCATAGACTACGGCTGCAAGCTCTAGATCATGTGTAGGATAATTCTCCTCATGTGGATGCAACTGTCGAGATGCATAGGCAATCACATGACGATCCTGCATAAGAATGCAACCTAGTCCCTGCCGTGAGGCGTCGCAGTAGATAACAAAGTCCTTCGTGAAATCCGGTGGCACAAGTATGGGAGCAGAAGTCAGGCGTCTTTTCAGTTCCTGAAAACTGTACTCACACTGTGGGGACCACTCAAACTTTTTATCTTTCTTGAGAAGTTCCGTGAGGGGTTTAGCTACTTTGGAGAAGTTTTCAACAAAGCGACGACAATAGCTGGCTAGACCAAGGAAACTCCTAACTTGTTTAACGGTTCCAGGTGGAGTCCAATCGAGAATGGCCTTAACTCTCTTGGGGTTGACAGCAATGCCCTTACCAGAGATGACGTGGCCTAGGTAGGTCACTTCTGGCAACCAAAATTCGCACTTGGAGAACTTGGCATAAAGGCGGTGCTCTCTGAGTTTCTCTAACACAAGTCTAAGATGTTCGGCATGCTCTTCCTCGTTCTTCGAGTAAATAAGAATATCATCGAGATAAACCACGACGAATTTATCTAAGTGCTCCATGAAGATCGAGTTCATCAAGCGAGAGAAAGTGGCTGGGGCGTTGGTTAGAACGAAGGACATGACGGTGTACTCGTACTGGCCATAACGAGTGACAAAGGCCGTCTTGGGGATGTCCCCATTTCTGATCTTGATTTGGTGGTAGCCTAACCTCAAATCCATCTTGGAAAAGACTGAGGATCCAACGAGCTGATCATACAGGTCGTTGATCCTGGGGAGCGGATATTTGTTCTTTATCGTGACCAAATTAACGGGATGATAATCTACAACCATCCGATCCGTACCATCCTTCTTCTTGACAAAGAGGACGGGGCAAGCCCAAGGAGAAGAACTAGGACGGATGAAACCCTTTTGCAAGGGCTCATCAAGTTGTTTCTTAAGCTCGGCTAGTTCTAAGGGTGCCATCTTGTAAGGTCTCCTAGAAATTGGGGCGGTTCCTGGGATAAGATCTATGACGAACTCTACATCTCTGTCAGGTGGAACACCTGGCAGTTCCTCTGGAAAGACATCCGGAAAGTCACGGACTACCGGAATATCTTCAAGATCTGGAAGAGGGCTGGCATTAAGAGAATAGAGCTGGCGCTTGGCCACTCTAGTGGAGACGGTGACTATCTTGCCAGATGTATGTGTAAGCTGAACAGACCTGGTGTAACAATCAATCTTGGCATGATGAGCTGTCATCCAGTCCATACCCAAGATGATGTTAATATCCGAAGACTTGAGGGCTATAAGTGATGCAAGGAATACAAGTCTGTCAACAAGGATTTCGTTACCATGGCTTACACTAGAAGTTTGCCATTTGGATCCAGGAGTTTGAATAAGTAGTGGGGAGGGCATATCACAAAATGACATGTCGTGCAAGCGGGCATAGCTTTCAGAAATGAAGGAATGAGACGCTCCAGTATCGAACAGAACCGATGCTGGATGACAGTTGACAAGGAGTGTACCAAGAACGACATCTGGATCATCATGAGCGTCTTTAGCTGAGACGTGATGCACACGTCCCTGTTTAGGGTGAGCTGACTTGGCACTGACCATCTTGCGTGATGGCTTACCATGGCCAACAGTCTTCTCGGGCTGGGGTGGAGCAACACTGGTCTGAGTGCAAATACGGGCAATATGGCCAGGCTCTCCGCACTTGTAACAAATCTTGGAGGTAGGATGTGGACCCGCATTGGCAGGCGGTCCACCAATAGGCCTGGGTGGAGCATACTGCTGAACTGGATGAGGTGCCACATAAGATGGCCTCGGTACATATCCAGGTGGAAGAGCGGAATTCGGAACCCAAATCCAGCGCTTCTGAGAACTAGAACCGGAGGAAGATCCCAAATCACGGGTGTGCTTACGAGACTCCTCGTATGTGAGCTGAGCTATCTCTGCATTAATAGCCTTGTTCACAAGAGCCTGGAACATGTTGCAATGGTGCAAGTGGAGATCACGTCGCAACTTGGGGTTGAGACCCTTCCGGAACCTAGCCTGCTTCTTGGCCTCCATGGACACCTTTTCTGTGGCATAGCGGGCGAGGTTCTCAAACTCTCTACTGTAAGCATCAACAGCCATCTTACTCTGGGTGAAACTACAGAACTCTTCTCTCTTGCGATCAATGAGGGCCTCAGGAATGTGAAGCTTGCGAAAGGCCTCGGTGAAATCCCTCCAGGTAGGAATCTGGCCAGCTGGAAGCATAGCCTCATAGTTCTGCCACCAAAGACTAGCAGGACCTTCCAGGTGGTATGTGCCATAGGTGACCTTGTCATCTTCAACTACGTTCGCGGAACGCAACTTATGAGTGATACTACGGAGCCAGTCATCTGCATCGAGTGGCTCGATGGAATGATGAAAGGTAGGTGGGTGCAAGCGAATGAAGTCATGAATGGTTACAGACCCTTTGAACTGATGTGCAGTGTTCTCCTCGATATGTGCCAACAAGCGGTTAGACTCACGCTTGTTCCTCTCCATCTCTAACATGAACTCTGTCAATGAAGGCGGGTCGGGAGGATCCTCGTCCCTACCATCTCCGTGGTTCTGGCTACGAACAACAGAACTTCGCTTAACTGATGACATCCTAAGAAACAAAACCAAGGACGGAATCAACATCATCTATAGTGTGTAGAATGTAGGACAAGGAAATTAGTAACTCTCAAACTCCTAGGGCAATTCCGGCAGCATAACGGCAGTAAAATGCTCAGAATGAGACATCCTGCCAAAAATGGGGTAGTATATCAACTCAACATCACCACTCTAGGTTCTGAGGTCATACTGAACAGGCTACACCGGAAGTACTCGAAACTGGGATATGACTCTGATCAACCAATCCGATGGGACTACGGAGTAATAACACGTGATCCTAATAGACGGAAGAGAAAGCCTAGTTCCTTAACCCCGTAGGAAAGATAGAATGACTCAGATCAGAAGGCCATGAGGTATAGGGAGTAAAAAGAGCCTTACGTTCCTTCCCACAATCAATTCCCTTACATAACTAGAGAATTTCTAGACTCAACTTCGACTAGTTTGGCTTGGTAATCCTACAGGCAGTCAGGCTCTGATACCAAAGCTGTCAGGACCCCGATTCTATGCCACACCGATCTAGCATGTAACACCTCATATCACTTTGCGGCCTCACGCACGGTATTCCCACGGGTGTCGCCTTACCATGCCCGGGACCGTTTGCGCCTTTTGGCACACGTATCTGATAGTGTCGCTAGCATCCATATGACAAAGAACCCGGGCTGACATGGCTAGTCGTGAACCCAAAGTGGCACTAACTTACAAGGACAGGCATACATGACCCAGCATCGAACGTGTCGGTCATCAGCGAGTGAATCCAGGCTGTAGCAACTGGGCTAGTAGGACTCCGGTAAACCGGGCTGTAGCAGGCTAACAGGACTCCGGTAGACACCGCATGCCATTTCCCCGAAGGGACAGACACAGGAACGAACAAGGACACATGCCGGCCAACCTAAGTATTCCGGAGCAGTAGCAAGCTACCAGGGCTCAGTGGAAGCACTAGGAGACATTTCCCGGTAAGAGAGGCTACTAAGGATAAACAACTAGATAGTCAGATCCCACACATAGCAATACACATTACACGTACGCATAACATGCAAGTATGTGTTGTACAACATGGCATCACAGCATAACTCAACAACTCATATAGATAAGGCTCAAAGAGCCATCATAGCATTTATTGCAAACATGGGTCACAAGACCCATCATACAGAGCATACAAGCAACAAGCGGAAGCATTACATGTCTGGGTACAAACATCTACAAATGAAAAAGGCTGAAGAGCCTGACTAACTACAATATCCGATCAAGATCGTAGCTGAGGTACAAGCTACTTGTCGAAGTCCACGAGAACACTAGTAAGACCGAAGTCTCCGCTGCAAAAACATAAATAAAGCAACATGAGTACAAAGGTACTCAGCAAGACTTACATCAAATCCTATCATACATGCATTTGTATCAAGAGGGTAATGTGGGGTTTAGTTGCAACAAGCCAGCTTTGACTCTGTGGCTATCCTGTTCTACGACTACCAGAACTTCTTGAGGTGAGACAACGTACACGAGTCCACTAATCACCACACAATACACTACTATGGATTCATGCCCGTCTCCCTACGGGAAAGCCATCCATAGCACTCACACTTGTCTTGAGCATTTTAGAGTATCCACTTCAAGTTGTCTATGTACCATGTAAGCATCCAAGAAGTCCATAACCGCGGACCCGGCTATTCGAATAGATCATGTTAACCCTGCAGGGGTGTACTTCTTCACACACGCTCTCGCCACTTACCGCCATGTACACGTCATGTATCTCGACAACCTTCAAGCGGAAGCCTGGCGAGGGTGTCGGCCATGACCTGACTAACCACACAAGACTCTAATCCAGGTTTATCGCCTATTCGGGTTCCATCCGCAAGGAGATCCGGCCGGGGTGTCGCTCACGGCCCCAAATGATGTGTGCAGGGTTCCCAAGCCCACCTTGCCGGATGGATCTACGCTTGGTACACCGTGCCACTTGTGCCTAGTCCGACCCAAGCCCACCTGGTCGGGTGCCACTTGGTAGACTACTAACACTACCTACAAACACCAGAAACTAGTTGCGACTCCTGGACAGAGATCAAGTTGGTTAATAAGTCGAGAGGGCTTGGAGCGCCCGGAGCCCAATGTGTGGTAGTATCGAGTCATTGGACAACATACATAGAACTCAGTGCTTAAGGACGGTTCCAGTGAGACAACCCACCATGTACTCCTACATGGCCTCTCACCGCTACCTTTACCAAATCGTGTTCACACACTTAACTCTCAGCACCAGAACATATCATAACACTCCAATTCATTCCCACTGAATCAGACCTGACACAACTCTAAGCAATAGCAGGCATAGCATGGTAGGAACACAACAATGGCTTCAATCAACTCCTACACGTGCTAGTGGGTTTCAACTATTTACTGTGGCAATGACAGGTCATGCAAAGGAATGGGTTCAACTACCGCAGCACAAAGTAGCAATTGAATCGTTGTTGTCCTAGTGCAATAACTAAGAGTAGGAGCGAGAGATTAGGATTGTATCGGAATGAACAAGGGGGTTTGCTTGCCTAGTAGATCAACAGAGGAGGCACTGCTTCACAGACAGGTACTCTGGAACGGACTCCGGAGCAGGACCTATCGAGAAGGAACGGTGCCAACAATCAAAACACAAGCATATGCAACAAAATGATGCATGAACATGGCATGAAGATGTGATGCTTTTTGAGCTAATGCAACTAGTATTCAAAATGAATGAAGTCCATTTGAAACAAGGGTTCAAATGCAACTCCAAATTAAGCTCTTATAAATGCCATTTACATGTTTTCACTTATACAGTAGGTATAAGTTGGTTTATCATGCATGAAACTAGTACGGATGGAAAGATTGCATTTTTCTAATAATTTTTCATATATAAATTATTTCAATCTGAGTTACGGTTGAATTTCTATGATTTTTTGAAGTTTTGCTAATTTTCTGGAATTCTTGATTTAATTTAAATCCAGAAAATAAATAATTGCGTCAGCACTGTGTCATGCTTGCGTCAGCAAGTCAACAGCGCTGACTGGTCAAACCTGACGTGTGGGGTCCACATGTCAGTGACACGGGTTAAACAGGGGGGGTTAGTTTTATCTTAATTAAAGGATTAGTGGCACTGGGCCCACTGGTCAGTGTCAGGGGGTTAAATAAGCGGTGATTAGCACTAAGCTAATCACCTGACGGGCCGGGCTCATGTGGCAGGGCTCAGGCGACGGGGCTCGCCGCCGACGACCTCTAGACCCGGCGGAGTCCGCGCCACAGGCCACGGGGGCGGCGTCTGAGAGCACTGGGGCGTAGCCCGGGCTCTCGCGCATCTGGTGGGGTAGGTGGGAGGAGCTGGGGGGCCGGAGCTCGCCGGAGCGAAGCTCACGGCGGCGGCCGGAGCACGGGCTCCGAGCGGGAGCGGGCTGTGGGGCACTGGGAGGCCACTCGAGGGGCTCTGCGGCACCCTCGTGGCACCAGGAGCACGGTGACGAGCTCGGTTGCGGGCTACGGTGGCCAGGGCAATGGCGGCGACATGGATGGCGGCGAGAGGCTTCGGCCGTGGTGGGGAAAAGGGGCTACGGCATGCGGGCAGCTAAACGGAGAGAGGGGAACGTGGAAGGAGCTCACTGTGGTTCCGGTGGCATCTTCAGCGGGCTCGGGGGAGGCCGGACAGCAGCATGGCGGCGAGGACGATCTC
This sequence comes from Triticum dicoccoides, assembly GCF_002162155.2. Taxonomy (NCBI): domain Eukaryota; kingdom Viridiplantae; phylum Streptophyta; class Magnoliopsida; order Poales; family Poaceae; genus Triticum; species Triticum dicoccoides. The sequence goes on from NC_041393.1 coordinate 240,487,238, forward strand.
CGGCGGCCGGAGATGAAGACGACGGCACCGAGGACGAAGTAGAGCTCTCCCGGGTTGCTTGGCTCGGTGAGGAGGGAGAGGGGGTCGCGGTGGAGCTGTCGAGCACGTCGGGGAGGTGCGGCAGTGGTCGAGGGCGCGACAACAGTGGCCAGTGGCGGCGGTGGCGCTC
>NC_041393.1:240487523-240493216 GCF_002162155.2 Triticum dicoccoides
GGTGGCGCTCGGCCGTGAGAGAGAGAGAGCGAGGGAGAGGAGAGGAGAGGACTGGGGAGAGTGAGAGGGTCCGGGGGGGGGGCGTGTGGCGACGTGCAGGAAGGCCAGAGCGACGAGGAGGGGAAGCAGGAGGTGGCGGGGAGACGTGGCCATGGCCGGCTGTGGCGCGGCCACGCAGCAGCTCCTACTGGCAGGAGCTTGAAGAAGCTCCTGGCAGTTGGGCTGGGCCGGCCTGCTGGGCCGCAGGGCCAGGCCAGGCTGCACAGGTGAGTTGGCCCAGGTAGGTTCCCTTTTCCTATCTGTTTTCTTTTCTATTTTTCTGACGTTTGTTTTGATTTAATAATAATACTAAATCATTTTATTTACTTATGCCAATTTTTGTAGGAACTAGTGGTATTATTCCAGAGCTCCTCAACAAATGGCATAATTTTTGGTCATATATTATATATATAACAAATATATATCCAATGCAAATATTTATGCATTTATTCCAAATGCCCAAAATAAATACTTATGGGCTCTTAAAAATATTGGTTTGATTTTTATCTCTGTACAATATTTTCAGAGAGCAACATGAGCATTTTCTTGGACCTTTTTGGAGCAATTTTTATTTGGGTCATTTCTAAAAATGATTCTGAGGGTTTCACAAATCCCCATTTCAAAATTAAATGGAATTTAAATATGATGCACAAATGACTAGCTAGTCTAGGTCATACCAGAACTAGGGATGTGACATTTGTCCCATTATCTTTGGTAGACCTTTCTTGAACACCAGTAATGCTAATAGGTTGTGAGAAACAAACTGTCGGTGTTAGTTTTGGTGATGAATCTCATGAGTTTAATTTTTCCAAGTTTAGTAGAAAGCTTCATGAAAAAGAATTTCCTAGTGAGGACGAAATAATTGGTCTTGCTTCTATTGCTGTACCACCTATTGATCCTTTAGAACAATATTTGCTAGACCATGAAAATGATTTACATATGCATGAAATAAATGAAATAGATAAGATTTTCTTTGAACAACATCCTCTGCTTAAACACAATTTGCCTATTGAAACTCTAGGAGGTCCTCCTCCACCTAAAGGTGATCCTGTGTTTGAATTAAAACAATTGCCAAACACTTTGAAATATGCTTATCTTGATGAAAAGAAGATATATACATATCCTGTTATTATTAGTGCTAACCTTTCAGAACATGAAGAAGAAAGATTATTGAAAGTTCTAAGGAAGCACTGAGCTGCTATTGGATATACTCTTGATGATTTAAAGCACATTTGTCCCACTCTATGTCAGCACAAGATTAATATGGAACCTGATGCTAAACCCGTTGCTAATCACCAACGTCGGTTAAATCCAAAAATGAAGGAAGTGATAAGAACGGAAATCTTAAAACTTCTGGAAGCAGGTATAATATATCCTATAGCTGATATTAGATGGGTAAGTCATGCTCATTGTGTCCCTAAGAAAGGAGGTATTACTATTGTTCCTAATGATAAGAATGAACTTATTCCACAAAGAATTGTTACAGGTTATAGAATGGTAATTGATAGAAAATTAAACAAAGCAGCTAGAAAAGATCATTACCCTTTGCCTTTTATTGATCAAATGCTAGAAAGATTATCTACGCACACACATTTTTGCTTCCTTGATGGATATTCTGGTTTTTCACAAATACCTGTTTCCCAACCTGATCAAGAAAATACCACTTTTACTTGTCCCTTTGGAACTTATGCTTATAGACGTATGCCTTGCGGTTTATGCAATGCACCTGCTACCTTTCAAAGATGTATGACTACTATATTCTCTGACTTTTTGTGAAAAGATTGTTTAGGTTTTCATGGATGACTTCTCTATTTATGGGAAGTCTTTTGATGATTGTTTAAGCAATCTTGATCGAGTTTTGCAGAGATGTGAATAAACAAATCTTGTCTTGAATTGGGAGAAGTGCCACTTTATGGTTAATGAAGGCATTGTCTTGGGTCATAAATGTTTTGAAAGAGGTATTGAAGTGGACAAAGCTAAGGTTGATGCAATTGAGAAAATGCCATGTCATAAAGATATCAAAGGTTTTCGTAGTTTCCTAGGTCATGCTGGTTTCTATAGGAGATTTATCAAAGACTTCTCTAAAATTTCTAGGCCTCTTGCGAATCTTTTGCAGAAGGATGTTCCTTTTGTTTTTGATGATGATTGTTTAGAAGCCTTCGAAACACTCAAGAAAGCCTTAATTTCTACACCTATTGTTCAACCTCCTGATTGGAACTTGCCTTTTGAAATTATGTGTGATACTAGTGATTATGCTATTGGTGTTGTTCTAGGACAAAGAGTTGATAAGAAACTGAATGTTATTCATTATGCTAGTAAAACTCTAGACAGTGCTCAACGAAATTATGCAACTACTGAAAAAGAATTCTTAGCAGTGGTGTTTGCTTGTGATAAATTTAGATATTACATTGTTGATTCAAAAATAATTGTTCACACCGATCATGCTGCTATTAAATATCTTATGGAAAGAAAGATGTTAAACCTAGACTTATTCGATGGGTTCTCTTGCTACAAGAATTTGATTTACATATCACTGATAGAAAAGTAGCTGAGAACCCCGTAGCCGACAATTTGTTTAGGCTTGAAAATGTGCTTGATGACCCACTACGTATTGATGATAGTTTTCCTGATGAGCAGTTAGCGGCAATAAATGTTGCTCATAACACTCCTTGATATGTTGATTATGCTAATTACATTGTTGCTAAATATTTATCACCTAGCTTTACATACCAACAAAAGAAAAAAATCTTCTATGATTTAAGGCATTACTTTTGGGATGATCCACATCTTTATAAAGAAGGAGTTGGTGGTATTATTAGACGTTGTGTACCTGAGCATGAACAGGGACAAATCCTACTGAAATGTCACTCCAAAGCATATGGAGGCCATCAAGCTAGAGATAGAACTGCTCACAAGGTATTGCAATCTGGATTTTATTGGCCTACTCTCTTCAAGGATGCACGTAAGTTCGTCTTATCTTGTGATGAATGTCAAAGAATAGATAATATTGGTAAGCGTCAAGAAACACCTATGAATTATTGACTTGCTGTTGAACCATTTGATGTTTGGGGATTTGATTACATGGGACCTTTTCCTTCCTCTAATGGGTATACACATATTTTGGTTGATGTTGATTATGTTACTAAATGGGTAGAGGCTATTCCAACCAGTAGTGCTGATCACAACACCTCTATTAAAATGCTTAAGGAAGTTATTTTCCCAAGGTTTAGAGTCCCTAGATATTTAATGACTGATGGCGGTTCACACTTTATTCATGGTGCTTTCCGTAAAATGCTTGCCAAGTATGATGTCAAGTTGAACTTAGCAACAGAGAAATAAAATTAATCTTGCAAAAGACTGTCAATAGGTCCAGAAAGAATTGGTCTAAGAAATTAGATGATGCACTTTGGGCTTATAGAACAGCATATAAAAATCCTATGGGTATGTCTCCTTATAAAATGGTTTATGGAAAAACTTGTCATTTGCCTCTTGAATTAGAACATAAAGCATATTGGGCAATCAAAGAACTCAACTATGATTTCAAACTTGCCGGTGAAAAGAGGTTATTTGATATTTGCTCATTAGATGAATGAAGAACCCAAGCTTATGAAAATGCCAAGTTGTTTAAAGAAAAAGTCAAAAGATGGCATGATAAGAGAATCCAATAGCGTGAGTTTAAAGTCGGAGAATATGTTCTTTTGTACAACTCTCGTTTCAGATTCTTTGCAGGAAAACTCCTCTGAAAATGGGAAGGACCCTATGTTATCGAGGAGGTTTATCGGTTTGGAGCCATCAAAGTAAATAATGCCAAAGGTACTAACCTGAAGGTTGTTAACGGACAACGAATAAAACATTATATCTCAGGTATGCCCATTAATGTTGAAAATAATATTATCGAATCTTTGACACCGGAAGAACAGATAAAAGAGTCCTTCCGGAACACTCCAGAATCGTGAAAATAAGGAGGTATGTGATATGATAAGCAACGGACTCTGAAAAATCCGCAAAAATATTCTTTGTCAGTTTTGGAATATTTAGAAAATGAGGAAAATAAGAAACTTCCAGGAAGCGTATCCTGGTGGGCACAAGACACCAGGGTGCGCCTGGCTTGCCAGGAGCGCCCAGGTGGGTTGCCCCACCTGGGGTACCTTCTAGACTCCGTTTTTCTTCCGTTTGCTTGTTCCCCAAGATAAACTTTTTTTATATACCCCCTAAACTGTTGATCACTGTATCGCGAAGAAATCCTCTGTTTTCTTTTCTTGCTATTTTCCTGTTAGATATGAAAATATTTCACCCCAAGACTCCGAGGGTGAGAGTTATGTTGCTGATTTCATCACAAACCCCAAGACCTATGGGGATGTGGAGCACTATGGCTGGACCACAAAGGAAGAGGAAGACTATTGTCCTAGGTAGAAGGATGAAACGAGCTGAGATGAGGATGAACCTCCGTTGCCTCAACATGGGGACATGCATGTGGAATTCAAGAAGTCAAGTCTCCCAAACAAACCAAAAAGGCCTAAGATTCAGTTCATACCCTTCCGCCTTTTGCAGGAAAATAAGGAAGTTCTATGCAAAAAGGTACTAAAGCTTGAGCAGGAGGTCGGTGAACTGAAGGAGGAAAATTCCATCCTCAAGCGTAAGCTAAGGAAGAAGGACAAACCCTCTTCTTCATCACCACCACCTTCTTCTTCATCACCAAAAGAAAATTGAGTATCGGGTATGGGCACTCCCCTTGACTTTCGCCAAGCTTGGGGGAGGTGCCCCGGTATCGTATCATCCCCACTATCTTTTGCCTTTACTTATCTTAATTCGATCCATAGTTATCTTTTGCTTAAATAAGTAAAAGTTTAGTTCGATCCTTTCTTTTCTAGAGTTTTCTTAGTGATCTATCCTTGTAATCGTGTGTGAGATATATAATAAAGTTTAGTTTGAGTTTTTGCTTTCTTTACTTTCAAGTTGCAATAAAAAGAAAGGAAATAAATAAGAAGAAAGGAAAAAATTGAAAAATATCATATGCTAATCTTATGGTAGGTGATGACACCACATAAGGAAAGCTATAAGTAGAAAAATTTATTACAGATTGACAAGCATAGCATTGGTCAATCATGCAACTCATGAAAGAATTAATAAGGGAAGAGAAGACGCACATATACACTACCAAAAAAAGACACATCCGTGACATTTTGGGCAGAACGAATTTTTTTCCTGTCATACATATGACACTTCTATGACGATAATTGTGACGAAACCCGGTATCATCATAGATGTGGTGGGCTCCTACTTGTATGACAAAAAATCATGACAGAAAATGGGCTTTTCGTCCTGGGCGGGCCGGAGACGTAGCTGCATGACATTCTTTGGGCCGTCCATGACGGAAAAAACCGTGGTAGAAGCGAGGGGCAGGAAAATTTTGGGGAGTTGGCGGTTACGGTGGGAGGTCGGGGGCCGAGCGATGCGCGTTTCTCTCGTACACGTGCGAGGCGTTGGCTCTAACTGAACCCTAGCGAGGCATTGGGCTCTAACTGAACCCAAGCGATTGCACTGTAGGCTACGCGTTACTGAACCCGAGCGATCGATCGATGGCTGTTAACTAAACCCGATGGAGCGATTCCTTCGCTACTGCTGCTAACTGAAGCCGATTGATTGGATGAACA
>NC_041393.1:240493530-240587154 GCF_002162155.2 Triticum dicoccoides
GCGTTGCCTCTGGATGAACAGGACCCCGTGGTGTGGAGGGCTAGATGAACAGTAGACGGTGGAGGGGTGGCCATGGAGGGGTGGTTGAACAGGACCCCGTGGTGTGGAGGGCTGGATGAACAGTAGACGGTGGAGGGCTAGTTGAACAGTAGACGGCGGAGGGGTGGTTGAACAGTAGCCGGTGGAGTAGCGCGCGGTTGAGGCTGGATGAACAGGAGGCTGGAGGAGGTCGATGGTAGCCCATGGAGGCTGGAGGAGGTCGACGGTGGAGATGAACAATATCCCGTGGAGTCCCGTTTTGCGGTACGCCACACCCCTCCCGATGAACAGGACCCCCGTTTCGACCGTAGGAGGTCCGTTTCGTCCGTTTTGCGGTACGCCACACCCCTCCCGATCAACAGGACCTCCGTTTCGACCGTAGGAGGTTCGTTTCATCCGTTTTGCGGTATGCCACACCCCTCCCGATCAACAGGACCCTGTTCCGAACGTGGCCGGTCGAACACAAGGCCGTTTCCTCCGTTGTGCGGTACGCCAGGCCTCGTTTCCATCGCCTGTTCCGTCCAAGCCCTCCCGATGAACACGACCACGCATTCCGATCCGACCCAGCCGGTTGGCTCCCCATGAATACGACGACGATGCTGTTTTTCTGTTCCGACCCAGCCATGTACGTATGCGTGAGTAGGCGTTCGAGACCCTGCCCGTATGTACGTATGTGGCCGTATTTTCTTTCTTGCACCCTCACCGCTGTACGTACGTGTACATGCTACATGCGCGCCTCTACATTGACCAGTATGTACGTACACGTTCGCGACCAGAATGACAACGCTACGTATGCTTTGACCAGGTGGGTCCCGACTGTTAGGCACTTCCTTGCCTGCGAAGATGTAGCTGGTGAGTCCCAGCAGTCAGGGGGGCGAATCGTTTTTTTTGCCCGGACGCACTTCCTTGCGTGCGAAGATGTAGCTAGTGGGTCCCAGCAGTCAGGGGGGCGAATCGTTTTTTTGCCCGGACGCACTTCCTTGCGTGCGAAGATGTAGCTGGTGGGTCCCAGCAGTCAGGGGGGCGAATCATTTTTTTTTGCCCGGACGCACTTCCTTGCGTGCGAAGGTGTAGCTGATGGGTCCCAGCAGCCAGGGGAAACGTTTTTTTCGCGAAATATGGTGCCCCGTCTTGTGGGTCCCCACTGTCAGGTGGAGGAATAATTATTTTGCACGTAATAAGGAGGCACTTCCTTGCTGCGGCCGTGGACCCAGCTGTCAGCCTTTCCATGTACAGTCCACGTCCGATGGAAGCCATTCCTTAACCACGTTGACCACGCCGCATCGAGAGCACCAGGGCGGTGGTCGATGGCGAGGCCTAGGAAGGGGACGACACGGAGCCGGGGAAGAGCGGCAGTGGATGCCCACGCGTAGAGGAGTACGAGGGTTCACTTGTTCGCTGCAGTGTGAGGCTGCCGTTGCTGCAGAATAACAGGGGGTGTGGGTGAGTAGAGGGATGGTCTGGCCAGTGGTGGGAGTAGTAGGGGCGGTGAGGCCTCCGCCGCGTCGCAGCCGGCCACGAGAGGCAGGAGCACGAGGCACGACCGGCGCTGGTTTGGGCGGCTGGAGCAAGAAGACCAGAGGTTGAAGAAGCACTACGGTCGTAGGATGGACATCGTACGGTCACTGGAGCTAGAATCGTGGATATTGACTAAGTTGACAAAGCCCTCCGTCCCCGTCAACTTAGTAGGCCCACAAGTCAGCCTGCCACTATACTGGGTCCCAGCTAACAGGGGGAGTATTCATTTTTTGTGTGCGTAATAAGGAGGCACTTCCTTGCGTGCGAAGATATAGCTGATGGGTCCGAGCTGTCAGTGACGGTAATGTTTTTTTCGCGAAATACAGAGGCCCTTTCGGTGGGTCCCTGATGTCAGCTAGAGGAATCATTATTTTGCACGTAATAAGGAGGCATTTCCTTGTGTGCGGCCTGGACCCAGCTGTCGGCCTCTCCACGTACAGTCCACTTCAGATGCATGTCGGTCGTTGACCACGTTGACTAGGCCGTGCCGAGAGCACCAGGGCGGTGGACGATGGCGAGGCCTAGGAAGGGAACGACACGGAGGCAGGGAAGACTCGGCAGTTGTTTCCCACGCGGAGGGGAGTATGACTGTACGAGGGTTTACTAGTTCGTCTGCCGTCACCGGAGAATAACAGCAGGTGTGAGTGAGTAGAGGGATGGCTAGGCCAGCGATGGGAGTACGGTGGGGCGGTGAGGCCTGCGCGGCAGCACAGCCGACCACGGGGAGGAGGGAGCAGGTAGTCCCGTCGGCGCTTGTTTGAGCTGCTGGAGCAGGAAGAGCAGAGATTGAAGAAGCACGACGGCCGTTGGATGGACATCCAACAGTCACTGCTTGTGCGTCAACCTTTTTTTTAGGAAAGACTCAAATCTTTGGAAAACAGCATACAACCCATCTGCCATTATTTCTAATAATTTACAGCCCATTTGCTAATTCTTAAGGTTTTTTTGGAGCCCATATTCTTTTTGTTAGCATTACATCCCATATTGTGGCCACGGTTAAAAAATTATACAAAATTTTGCATATTTCGGTGCGGTCCGAACTGTTTTTAATCCCGAAATTTCGACTCACATTCAAACCAATTTTAAAAATAAATGTATATCAATATAAAATCCAACAAATTCTCCACGCATAAAAATTAATGTAATTTAAAATCTCGAAATGAAAAAAAGATATTTGAAACTAATTGCCGGTTTGATGTGTTTTAAAAATGTACATCCCATTTCTCATTACAAATAGGCCATTTTCTCGGCCAGCCGAATGAAGCTCTCCTCGTATTTAAAGATTTACAGCCCAACAGGCCTGACAAAGCGACTTACTTGGCAAATCACAAAAAAACTGGGCTGTGGCTGTGGACCCAGCTGTTAGCCTCTCCACGTACAGTACTCTTCCGATGGAAGTCGGTCCTTGACCACATTGACCACGCCGCGTCGAGAGCACCAAGGCGGTGGATGACGGCGAGGCCTAGGAAGGGGACGACGCGGAGCCGGGGAAGACGCGGCAGTGGATGCCCACGCGAAGAGGAGTACGAGGGTTCACTGGTTCGGCTGCGGCGTGAGGCTGCCGTCGCCGCAGAATAACAGGGGGTGTGGGTGAGTAGAGGGATACCCTGGGCCAGCGGTGGGAGTAGTAGGGGGCGGTGAGGCCTCCGCAGCATCACAGCCGGCCATGAGAGACAGGAGCACGCGGCACGACCGACGCTGCTTTGGGCGGTTGGAGCAAGAAGACCAGAGGTTGAAGAAGCACTATGGCCGTTGGATGGACATCGTATGGTCACTGGAGCTAGAATCGTTCATATTGACTAAGTTGACAAAGCCCTCCGTCCTCATCAACTTAGTAGGCCCACAAGTCAGCCACCCACTATGGTGGGTCCCAGCTAGCAGGGGGTATTCATTTTTTGGTGCGTAATAAGGAGGCACTTCCTTGCGTGCGAAGATATAGCTGGTGGGTCTGACTTGTCAGCGGGGGGAACATTTTTTTGAGAAATACAAAAGCCCTTCCCACGTACAGTGCGTAATAAGGAGGAACTTTCCTTGCGTGCGACCATGGACCTCGTGGGTCCCAATCGTCAGGCTCTCCACGTACAGTCCTCTTCCGATGACTCTCGTATGTTGACCACGCCGTGCCGAGCGCACTGAGGCGGTGGACAACGGCGAGGCCCCAGACTGGAATGACCCGGAGATGGGGAAGACGCGCCAGTGGAGTCGCAGACAGAGAGGAGTGGGAAACTTGACTGGTTCGGGTGCGGGGTGGGCCTAAACTCGACAGAGAATAACAGGAGGTGCGGAGTGGAGGGATGGCTTGGCCGTCGGCGGGGTAGCGTTTCGCTGAGGAGCGCAAAACAACGCCGCTGGACGCCGAAGGCTAGAGCAGGCGGTTCCGACAGCACTGGAGGAAGAAGACAAGAGATTGAAGAAGAATGTCGGCCGTTGGATGTAAATCCAACGCCTTCTTAGGCTTCGACCTACTGGCCCACATGTCAGCCAGTCCATTAGTTTTTTAGTCCATTTGGTGGGTTGGGTGAAACAATGATGTAGCATCTATGCATCCCGTTTAAATCCCATTTGCATTTTTCTCGAAATCCGCGGACTTGCTGGGCTGGGTGAAAATATCATGTTGGGCTAGACGGAGAAATGTTATAAAAACATAAACACATGATTGCACGTCAGTAAAATCTTTGCAAGCTTATGTACGCAATCACTAGGAGTTAACTTGACAAGTTATATATAAACAATTATTATTATTATTTTGTAAGAAATTTCAACTTACGAAATAAAATATCATTTTAATTTGATGAGTTAATAGTACGTGGGGTATTATTATTTTTTAGGCTAGACGTGGGACAGTTGAGTTGGTTCTAGGGGAAAGTACTGGGAGAAAACTTAGTTTACATCGAAAAAGAAAGTGGGAGAAAATTCAGAGACCTGCTGGGTCCACCCGAGGAGAGGAATATGTTGGGAGGAAGGAGATTCAAAGCACGACAACTGAGTGAACTATTTTTTTTTATGGACAAGTGAACTAGTTTACATACATAAGCAAATAGCCACTAAAAAAAGCAATCAGGTTAATGGGTTCTTAAAAGAAATATTTCAGACACAACAGATAATTACGACACATAGGCTAATGCATGAAACACTTAGATGATAAAGGTGCTTATAAACAGATAATGTACAACATCTAGACCTTCCTGGCACGCTTGATCATGACGTTGTGGCTATCCATGCACTCGTCAGTTACGGGAAGCAGACACGCCCTCATGTCCAAGATCTGCCTGTACATGTCGTAGCATGCGTATGCGTCCTTGGCCGCATAGGTTATGTAGTCTAGATTCAGAGGTACCTCCCACGTGTTCAGGTCGTCTTCTTTCATGTTGGCGTATCAGGGGTCGATGATGGTCTCAGCGAGGTCAACCACGGAGTCCTTCTCCTGCCCGTTGCTGATGATCTTGTATTGCTTTTGGATGTCGACAAGCTTGTTGCACCAGATGGCCGAATCATCGCGTTCTTCCTTCTCTCCATCGTAGCGAAGGTGCAGTCAGCGCTGCCGATGAAATGGGCGAATGCTCCAGAACCTGGTTCAGCCATAGGACTGAGGCGAGGCAGAGCTTCACCGAGTTTGTATCGTTGGTGTACATCACATTCAACTTGGTGCAGTCATAGGACTGAACGACGAACTCAAAGGGGAACTCCTTGCTGAAGTCCATATCCAGCAGGCTCACCCCTCGGATCGCCATTGGAGTCTCTTCGAGTGAACGAGTGTGTAGGCAGCGACAACAGTTCGTTTTTCAGCTCTTGGGGAATGGGATTCAACAATAAGCTGAGTGTGTACAGGCGACAACAGTTACTACCCCTCCCTCATCCGCTGCACGCCCGACAGAAGATGCACCCTCGGCGCATTCAAACGCCTCCATTTAGAAACCTACTCCGGCCACATGTCAGTTCACGAGCGGGTCTGTATTGGTACTGTAATAACAGGAGTTAGTGGTCACTTTACTTAAATTTAATTAGCTTTAATAGAAATTTATACTTAAAACAAGCAATGCATTCGCTCGTTCTATCAGTGCCACAGGATCAACATACACAACAATTAAAATTATTATTCTCAGGACGCACACGATCAACACATTTGTCGCACTTTCACAAAGATAATACTACCAAGTTTGAACTGTTTGTTAAGGTTGTTGTCCTCTGCATCATCATGCCGTGTTTCCCAGCTTGCAAGATTCAGAACCAACAAATAAGATCCAAATAATAAGTACAACAAAGATGCCTACACATCTCATTGATTCCCAGCTTGCAAGATTCAGAACCAACAAATAAGATCCAAATAATAAGTACAACAAAGATGCCTACACATCTCATTGATTCCCAGCTTGCAAGATTCAGAACCAACAAATAAGATTCAAATAATAAGTACAACAAAGATGCCTACACATCTCATTGATTCCCAGCTTGCAAGATTCAGAACCAACCCATTAGAGCCTTTTGATAAAGTGAATATCAGGATTAAATCCATCTTGGCTAGCCATGTCATACAATCGAAGAACTTGGCGAATGCTCTTGACCGTCACAACATCTGTAGTTGAGTATTCCCGTTTGCACAGGATGTTTGCACAACACAAACAAGGAGACATGAGAGCATGATTTCACTTTAATAGCGGCCTCCTTGAACTCAACCTCCAGCTCCACTAGGATGAGGTCTGCCTGGAGTTCCATGATTCAATTCATGCGCCTTTTTCTGCGGTTCACCTAAAATGAAGCAAAGATTGCATCATTCAGCTAGCAAGAAGTACTTGCTCTTGTGAGTTGGCAGGTTCTTCTTTAGTAGTTGCACTAGAATTGAGGAACATTAAGGTTGGCTGTCCGGCTCATGTAAGGTACAACTATAATTTTCTTATCCTTTTGTGCAGTTCCACTAAAATAAAGTGCCATTGTGGTGACAGTGACGGCTCCATCTTGCAAAGGATAATAAAATGTTGCATGAGATTACCAGCAGAACTTGACGGAGATTTTGGAAACTCCAATCACCATTTTGTGCAGTTCCACAAAAATTGAGAGATGTTGCCCACGTGACATTTTAGTTGAACTGCACAAGACACTCATTCCAAAAAAAGTGTTTTGTGCAGTTCACCAAAAGGTCACAATAGCAACAAGGTGAAATGGATATCCCTATCTGCACAAAATGATAGAAAATAAATAGTTGCTAGTAAATAAGAATATATGAAACATATACAAAATGAAAAGAAGCATCTTAATTATGGTCATGGCAATCACGCAAGGACAGTAGAAATTTTAAAATGTTAGCAATGCTTCATGTTACCAGAAGCATTACGATCAACAATGAGATTCCTCAAATATGGGATTACTTTAATGGTGGCATTGCTTGTTTACCACACATAGTAAATCAACAGCAGCTAAAGAGTTGGTTTAAGGGCATGTGACCGTTTGGACACCAGGACACTTAGCAGCGTAAAGGAGCAACTTACTTATCATACTGGGGAAAACAGCAGGAGTGCCATTTGTAACACAGTTTAATTGCATCTTATCACCGAGGCATTAGATTAACAATAACACTAGTTAGACATGTCCCAAAGGTAACAGTGTGATCGCATCATTTTACATGCGCCCTTACATTAACAACAGCAAAAGGTTGGTATAAGGAAATTCGATAGTGGATGCATCAGCACAATGTACCTACAAGGTGGCATAAAGTCGTGATGCCAAGCTTGTTCACGCTATGTGAGGGCAGCAAACCTAATCTTGGAGACCTTGTACTATGTGAGGGCAACAAATCTAATCCTGGAGACCTTTTACTATGTGAGGGCAGCAAATCTAATCCTGGAGACCTTTTACTATGTGAGGGCAGCAAATCTAATCCTGGAGACCTTTTACTATGTGAGGGCAGCAAATCTAATACTGAGACCTTTTACTATGTGAGGGCAGCAAATCTAATCATGAGACCTTTTACTATGTGAGGGCAGCAAATCTAATCTTGGAGACCTTTTACTATGTGATGGCAGCAAATCTAATCCTGGACATACTCTGTTGACTTGTCCACCAGCCGCCACTTCCTATCCTTTTTTCAACCAATAATAGATCTGTTCCTTATCCAGTTTGTACTGTGTTTTCCCATTATTTCCCTTTTCAACCAAGAGACCGGTTGGGTATCCGGTCTCTACTACTTTCACCATATTATTTCCTCTTTGAATCAAGTCCTAGATTCATGCTACAACTTTCCCCCTTTCTTTGTTGTTTGAACAAAGCCCTAGATTCGAATGCATGAAGTAGCTTTGCCTCTAATAATACTAAAAATTTAGGTGGCTTTGGAAGAGCTGATGGGAGTAGAAAAAGATGCACATGCAGACACATGGGGAGCTGGGGCAATAGAGCAAGGCCGCTTTCGAAGAACTTATACCTGAGGGTCGCCGGGATGTCGGCGGCGGCAGGTCGGATCCGCGGACAATACAACAGGGAGGAAGAAGGGTCGGAGGACCTCCCAAGCCGGCGCTGTGTCGGAGAGAACGACATGGGCGGAGGATCGGGCCCCTCCGGCAGCTGTGGGTTTCCTCCCTCGGTGGCGATGACCGCGTGAACGATGCACCTTTTAGTCCTGTACACACACCGGCCAAAGGGATCCGGCCGGATCTGTGACCAGCGGTGAGCAGAGAGAAAATGTCGCTACCGCTGTCTTGTTTATATCTGGAGAGGATGAGAGAATGAAGAGAGCAACCCTACTAAAGCAAGCGCTCAGGCCCCTGCGTCCATATATAGTGGAGTGATTATCTTTTTTCTCTCCACAACAAGTGTTTCAATTTGTGTACGTGGCATTAAAGAAAAGAAACTCTCTATTTAAGGTGACTACTCTACCACTCCTACTTACTACTACAGTACTACCTCCGTCCTGGTTTATAGGTCCCTTTTATAGTTTGTGCCAAATTTTGACTAAAGATTTAACTAACAAAATGTCAATGCATGTCAAGAAAAATTATCTCATTGGATACGTATTTGAACATAGTTTTGAAAAATATAATGTTTGGTGACATGCGTGAACATTTTCTTAGTTTAATCTATGGTCAAAATTTGGGACGAAATACAATGGGGACCAATAAACCCGGATAGAGGTAGTATTGTTCACTTGTGCTCCCCGCCCCTCCATTCATTGAACAACCCCACGGGTGAATAAACATACAGTAAGTACTGTATTTATATAGAATGAAAAAGTTCGAACTATTTTCGCATAGTTAAAAGTTGAGGGTGGGGCTTTTCCCGGGCAGTACGCGCGGCAGTTTTCGGGTAGGCGGTTTGGCAGAGAGGCGAGGAGGGTGAGCGAGTGGGGCTCTGCGATTTGACGGCGCGTTACTGCTGGAAAGACTTGTGATATGACCACTCACTATAGTCATGAATTACCGGCGCTCCGACCGGGGTGATGCCCCCCTTCCGTTCCGCGCTCTAATCTGGGTCATGAGACGTTGACCCCGGATGCTGGATCTCCCACATGTCGGAGTAGTAAGAAGGAGCAAAGAATGATGCGGTATATACTAGTACTATACTACTCCTACTTACTACTACCTCCGTCCTGGTTTATTGGTCCTCATTATATTCCGTGCTAAATTTTGACTACAAATTTAACTAAAAAAATGTTCATGCATGTTATAAAAAATTATATCATTGAAAACTACATTCAAATACGAATCTAACGATGCATTTTTTGTTGACATGCATTAACATTTTATAAGTTAAATTTATAGTCAAAATTTGACACGGAATACAATGAGGACCAATAAACCAGGACAGAGGTAGTACTTAGGCCGGAGGAGTGCGAACCACGGCAGCCCAGTGAACCAGCAGTGCGAATCACGGTAGCCCAGTGAACCAGTAGTAGAAAACAATGTGGTGGTATGGCCATAAAAAACAATGTGCTACAGTCCACACTGTAGCATGTACAGTAACACTCCTCTTTGTTTGGATCCCTGAGTTAGAGCTAGTTTGGGTTGAAATAGCCTCAAATTATGAAAACAAGAGGGGTTAGTTTGAGCTAGTTTGCTCTAACCCAGCTAAAAAAATAGCCTGGTGGAGAGGTTCTAATTGGGTTAGTTATCCTCGGGCCCACTAAAAGAGAACTAAAAAAATCTCACCTGCCCGCACCAAATCGCTCCCCCCCTCTCGCACGACTCCTCTCTGTTCCCCATAGGGCCGCCCGCCCAAGCACCGCTCGCCCTCTGTCTCCTCCAGCCGCCCTCTCCTTTCGGCCTCCGCCGCCCTACTCCGGCCGCCTTCTCCCTCCGGCCTTCGAAGGTCGCCCCGCTCCCCCTTCACCAGTCATTTTTCTCCCTCTGTCGTGCGCGGCGGCGGCGCATCTACCAGGGAGGTCGCGAGAGGGGTGAGTTTGTTCGTTCCTTCTCTGTCTCACGGCCATATCAGTGATCTTGCTTGCTCTAGCGCTAATTCTGATTTGGAAAAGTAGATCCTAATCAAACTTGCTATAGATTTGTGGTGCACGCATGGAATTGTTTGATGCTGCTTGAGGAGGTAATAAATCTTTCTAGAGTCCCAAAGATTCAGGTCACCTTTCTAGGTATTTCAATTTCAGGCTTGCATTATTTGTAGAGGCCCAAAGATTCAGTTCACCTTTCTAGGTATTTCAGTTTCAGGCTTGCATTATTTCTAGAGGCCCAAAGATTCAGTTCACCTTTCTAGGTATTTTAGTTTCAGGCTTGCATTATTTCTAGAGGCCCAAAGGTTCAGTTCACCTTTCTAGGTATTTCAGTTTTAGGCTTGCATTACTTCTAGAGGCCCAAAGATTCAGTTCACCTTTCTAGGTATTTCAGTTTCAGGCCTGCATTATTTCTAGAGGCCCAAAGATTCAGTTCACCTTTCTAGGTATTTTAGTTACAGGCTTGCATTATTTCTAGAGGCCCAAAGATTAAGTTCCCAGTCGGCGGCAAGCGGCCCTGCTACCATGCCGATGTCGACCTCAACTCGCAAGGGCCAGTGTCGGAGGGGTTCCCGGGGCTTGGGCTCTACAGAGCCTTCCTCCAGAGCGACGATGGCAAGCTCCTCCCTCGGTGCGTGAGGGGCTCCGGGCTCCCTCCCTATCGTGAATGACTTTCGTGATGAGTTAGCTCATTCTTTGTTTCATTCTTTGTTTTTTTATTTTGTGAAGCTTGATTGACGACTTGTATGTTTAAGTGGGATATCTCATTTGTATGGACAAAGTAAAAATTATCATGTTTTGCATGCTTGATTTGTATAAATGGTTTGTTTATGTCAATTGTGAGCGGGAGGAGGCCACAGAAGAGCCGGCCACACCAAGAGGGTTCTTGGATCCAAGGGACTTATTTTAGTCTGACTAAAAATAGGCTTCAAAGTAGTCAAATGATTGAGATAGAGCATTTATTGTCAATCTAACCCTGCCATCCATACACCTCTTTGGTTTAGAGTTAGTTCAGGGTTAGAATCTAACTCTAACCTCTAACTGAGTTAGAGTTCTCCTCGTCTCGGTTCATCACCATCATACTTTCCCTATTCCTATGTTTTCAGTATCATGTGAATCAAAGAGGCCCTTTTTTTGCGGGAAAAACAAAGAGGCCCTTAGACTGGTTTAGGTCCGGTCATTTTTTGTAAACGTGTTATGTCCAAAATTTAATGAACGTGCTCCGGTTTCCACGAAAATAATCCGGTTTCATGTAGTAATTCATTCATTTATTTATTCTTCTGCGGGGGGTTTGCATGTAATTCGTGAGGTCTGAAATGTAAAGTACCCCGGCATATGCTCCGAGTTGTGCATGCACTACGACCGAGATGCTCTATGTCCCACATGTTAGCGAATGGGAGCACGTGGAAATAGCCTAGGAGTACATATAGGACGATAAATGCATGAAAAAAATATGTACTGTGAAGCGTAGCCGTGGTTCAAAAAGGAGACCTAAAGTGATGACAGCTATAGGTCGCACGCACCCAACTAGTGGTACTAGACATACGACTAATTTTTCCCTCAAAAAAAGAGGCACAAGTGCTCAGTACTCCTATTCTATAAACACGAGTCCCATCTGACAACAGCGTCCGTGCTACATCTAGCTCTCCTCCCTCGTTTCTCTCTTCTAATTCTAAACTCGGCCGACACCCGGTGGGTGGGGTGGGTTTGCTCAACTGCGGCCCCACCTCACAGTGAAAACGTTACGACTGGAATAAAAAATGCCATATACTCCCTCCGTTCATAAATATAATTCTTTTTAGATACTAGTTCAAATGGAATACAGCATACAGATGTATGTAGACATAGTTTAGAGTGTAGATTCACTCATTTTGCTCCGTATGTAGTAGTCACTTGCTAGAATCTTTAGAAAGACTTATACTTGGGAACGGAGGGAGTACTATACTAATAAAACATTAAGGCCACGAGGCGATGCAGTGCTGGTTACAGGAGGCAAGAAGAAGAGATGCATCCATTGACGACGTCCAGCTCCTCGACTCAGGGCGCCGGCCCACCAAACGACACCTAAGTAGCAGCGGCTTTCATGGCCAGGTCGACGTGCTTCTGAACAATGGAGTCCAAAGATTCCATCCGCTGGAAGAAGGCCAATGTCTTTCTGTCCTCGCTTGCCTTGTAGTGGACTATGTAGATGATTTCCTCATAGACGTGGATGTGCAGGTCGACGGTTTCTTGCATGGTGAGGTGCTGCGCGGCGAGCGCGGCCTCGAGGTACACATTCTTCGTCGTGACCTCCGGCACCTGCAGGGCCACCAGGGCTTGAAAGAGTTCATCACCATGTAGGCCGATGAGGGTGGCAGGCAATGAGGAGCCTGGGCGCGTGGGCTGGAGCAGTACGACAAGGTCATCCGCGCGCTTCTTGACGGCGGTGAACTTGTGGATGGAGTTGACCATCATGTCGTCCATGCAAGAGGCGAAGCCGGCGTCGGCGAGGGATACGAAGCCTGCGGTCGCCAGCATCGTCTGGAAATGCTGCATGGTGCGGGGCCGTAGGCCGGCGCCTTGGATGATTTGGCACAGCCGACTGCCGCTCGCGTCCATCACCTCCATATGTGCTTGTGGCTTCTGGTCACTTGGTGTTGGATTGGAGTGAGCAGTGTTGCGCATAGACTTGGGAGTAGATGGATTGGAGTGGTGGGGCGCCTTTATTATATGAGAGTACAAACTCTGTTGCATTCACATTGTGCTGGCTCTATTCTGCTTCTCCAATTAATTCCCTCTGCATGTAATTGAGGATGCATCATTGACCGTTCAACGTCTCGGGAACCGCTACCCTCTTCCTCCTTGGCATTCAAGCACCTATGGACCCGTCGACGACGAGGTGCCTATGGTGACTTCATAAATTTCAAGATGATAGTGCTGTGCGTGTGTGCGTTCATAGGGGTGAGTGTATGCGCGTGTATATGAGCGCTTGTGTCTGTACTATGTCAAAAAAACGTAAATGCGTGTCAAAAAGAGACTAGTCAGTATACTCAATATTGTGCACCTCGGAGAGGAAAACGATAGAACTAGTACGTATTTATTTACGGTGCAGATTCACTCATTTTGCTCCATATGTACTCCGTCTCGGTGTAGTCTAGTCACTTGTTGAAATCTCTAGAAGGGCAAATACTCCTTTCTGGTTTACAGGGCTACACTAGCAAGTAGTTGTACATAGTAGTACAATAGTGGGCTCACATAGCAATTTTGTCTCATGCAAGAGCCTGGCTATATGCATGCTCAAATGTTCACAACTGCAACGTTCAGTTTGCGCTTGGCTCTTCGCCTCTTCGAGAAGACGAACAATGATGTTACTACTACTGCTTCTACAATGTCGAATCCACTGCTGCATGTCTGTCCACCGCGAGCGGGACGGATAGCTTGTTGTAGAAGTACTACTAAGCAAAAGCCTGTCCTCGTTTGCGAGCAACCGCGTGCATGGGCGAGGGAGAAGGCGTGTTGTAAAATCAAGCTTCTCCTTGTTGCACGAGTTGACGCGACACATCATAGCACTGGCCCCACATGCTTGCCTCTAAACTTGGCTGAAAGACCCGCAGTGTACAATATATTTGCTGCAACCTCTAACATTTACCCACCACAAATTAAAATATATGTGGCCGTATGCATCGTTCTGATGCAGAGGCCGGGGAGTCCCCCCTTTAAAAAAACAAATTAAAATATATATTCCTGTCTTGACCAGATGAGCGTGCAAACTACAGTCATCAGGGTAACAAGTAGGGCCAGAAGACTATTTTAATTTTTTTTAAAAAGCTTTGAGACGGCCACATAGCATGGAGCCGACCCCAACGATTTTAAGCTTACAGGCATGGTACACGCTATCCTAGAGTACTCTACACATGAAACTGCCACACGAGCGTCTGGGCTGCGCTTGGCTCTTCGCCTCTTCGGCAAGTCGAACAATGATGGAGTACTACTGCACTGGAGGAGTACTACAGTAAGCTTCTGTCCATCTGACACTGATTGAACTGCTGCATGTCCACCGCGTGCGGAAGGGAGAGCGTGTAGCGAAAGCTTCTCCTAGTCTTGCCAGCCACCACGCTCATGGGCAAGGGAGGGACGCTCCTGCCTTTGCGTGTATGACAAGTGGGCCCGACAGCTGTGTGGCCAACCTTTCATACAGCCAAAGGCAGGTGCAGTTAAGTCCGCGAGGGAGAGGATAATCAAACTTCTTGTTGATGTACGAGTTGACGCGACACATCAAAGCACTGCACTCGATATATTTCAATAATTTGCGTTTATCGAGCATTAATTACAACGCATGCATGCATGCCGTGACTCTTCTTTTGATACTTGCATGTGTTGATTTAATGCACCTTGAAGTAGTACTCCCTCCGTTCCTAAATTATAAGTCTTTGTAGGGATTCCATTATGAATTACATATGGATGTATATAGATGCATTTTAAGTGTGGATTCATTCATTTTGCTTCGTATGTAGTCCACCTAGTGAAATTTCTATAAAGACTTACATTTAGGAATGGAGGGAGTATAAAATATGTGACGGTAAAGCTTTGTAATACCCCGGACCAAGTCAGGAGATGGTTGTGCATGAGGAGGGCGAGATCATGCAGACCAAACAGGAACAAGACCCGACGATGGAGCTCTCTAAGGTCTCGATGGACCTCACCGTGCTCCACTGCCCCTTGTACCTCCGCCCCATGACGCCTCCAGTGCTTCAGGTTCGAATACACCTCGTCCGTTCGGCTGATTGAGCAAGGTGCAGGTTTCTTGATTGATGTGCTGTTCGATTGATTTCTGCAGTGCAAGGGAGGGCACCTGGCCTGCGCGGACTACCGCGTCGAGCGCCCCGGGAACCAGCGGCAGTGCCAGAAGTGCGAGCGCGGTGGTGGCTTCGACGTGCGGAACACGGCGGTGGCCTCCGTCCTTTCGTCGCTGAGGGTGGAGTGCCCGCACGAAGGCCGTGGGCTCTACGTCACTTAGCACAAGCTCACCGATCACCAGAGCGTGTGTCCACTCGCACCCTGCAAATGCCCCATGCCTGTCTGCAGCTACGAAGGCCCGCCGCCGGAGCTCTACCACCACATCAGCACAGTGCATCCCATGACCGTGCACAGGATCCAGTACGGCAAGGTGCTCCAGCTTCAAGTGCCACTGTCGGAGCCACGACTCTTGTTGTTCGTGGAGGAGGACTGCCGCGTGTTTTTCTTGGTTGGCGGCGTGCTCGACATCGGCGCGCCTATCGCCGTGTCGGTCATCTGCATCAGAGCAGGGGCGTCCCCACTGCCGCGCTACTTGGCCAAGCTGTGGGCGAACGGCCTGCTGGGGGAGCCCAAAGGCATGACCGACGCTGTCAAGGTGGAAATGGAGGTGACAAGCAGCAAGGATCCCGGCGACGTCGACGTGCAGGAGCTGACCTTCTTGACAGTTTCGCCCAAGCTGCTGGCCGGGGCTAAGCTTGTGTCCCTCCACATTCAGATTGACAAGCTCATGTCCTAAATGTTTCGACAGTGCCTTCTGTTTATCTTAGTAATATGCTAATATAGGGATTACCTTGGTCTACTTTAGCTTAAGAAATGGTGGGTTTTGGTGGCGATGCAGCAATTACTTCGACATCAGATCAGTAATTTCCAACAGTCGAACGGATATTTTGTGTCTGTTGGATATAAAGTCCCTTTGGGTAAGAAGTACTACTTGTCATCAAAATGGATAAAAGGAGATGTATGTAGACATATTTTAGTTCTAGATACGTCCTTTTTTATCCATTTTGATGACAAGCACTCCCTCCGTTCCACAATACACGCCTTCCATTTGTCAAAATATAGATGTATCTAGACATGTTTTAGTATATAGGTACATCCATGATAGAGCCAATCGGATGGTTGAGAACACTACAATTCATAGCTATAGATGCGTGTGTGACTCCCAGATGCAGAGGCCGGGGGTCATCATCCTCCTTTTCGAGAAAAAACAGACACGTGTGTGAGAGGACGAGTGCGTGCGTGCACCTCTTCTCTTCCTGTATAATGTACTACTAAACTCAGAGTACAAGTTTTTGTGGGTGGCACGATGGTGCGTGCGAGAAGTCCCGAGAGATAGGTTTAATGCGTCTGAAAAAAGGACTAGCCTAGAGCTCGCCACACGACTATTCCTGTCGAACGCTCCATTAACCGTAAGATATGTATACGACGGTGCCAGTTATTGCACGTACACAGCAGTACTCCCTCCTTTCCGGTTTATAGGGCTTAATTCAAAAATCTCACCAACCAAGATGGTGAGTGGTGGAATATTTTTTGTAGTTTGCAAAAGCACCTAATTAATGCTCTTGTTTTTCTCAAAAAATTATGTTTATCAATGCATTAATTGCAATGCATGCATGCATAAAGTATATGCATTGGTCAATTTTCTCTTAATACTTGCATGCAATGATTTAATGCACCTTGGAATCTGAACATGTGTTGGGGAACAACCAAATTGAGCCTTATAAAATGGAAAAACTAAAATTTTGAGATAAGCCCTATAAAACCGGAAAGGAGGGAGTAGAAAAATAAGTACTCCATCCGGGAATAGTGCCGCATTTCGAAACTATAACCGTCAATAAATTTTGAGCTTGCGTCTCGTCATATTCCAAATTTCTCCATGCTATATTAAATTGCAAACCTGTTCACACCGATCACAGCCTAAACGGTTTCCCACTTAGGAGCATATTAGTACCACGCTATATTGAATTCCAAACTTGTTCACACCAATCACAACCTAAACGGTTTCCCACTTAGGAGCGTATTAGTACTCGGTTATAAATACTAGTATGCCAAGATGACTGCACATTCCTCCTCAACTCCTCATCCACAAAAACAAACAAGTCATTCAGCATCCTTCCCTTGCGTCTGCCATGGCCAGTGTGAGTTCTGGGTCGAGAGATTGCCACCAGGGAGAGGCGAGCAGGGAAGCGGAAGCACGAGAGATGTCCTGCCTCGCTGCGAGAGCAGCCGACATGTCCCACCGCGCGGAAGTACCAGCACAGAGGTCCCGCCGCGCCGCTGAAGTAGCACGGAGGTCCCGCCGCGCCGTCGATGCAGCAGACTGGTCCAGCCGCGCTGCGAAAGCAGCAGAGATGTCCCGCCGCGCCACGAATGCAGCAGAGATGTCCCGCCGTGCCGCGGCGGCCTGGGAAAATTTCTCGCGGGCAGGCAACGACTGTTACAGGCGCATGCATGCGATCGTCCATAGCCAGATGGATCAGATCTCCGGCTTGGCGAGGTTGCAGGACGACGTGAAAGCCTCGTTTGAACAAGCTACCAGCGTCATCCGGCAACTAAGGGAGGGCAATGAGAGGCTCCGGGCCGAGCGCGACCTGCTGAGGGAGAAGATCGTCCGAAGTGCAGACCAACAGGAGGAGACCAGTGCCTTGTTGAAGAGGACCGGCGTCATCGTCAAGAAACTTATGGACGAGAATGACATGCTCCACAACGAGCACCAAAGGCTGGTGGAGGAATCTGTGGATGTTCTCAAGCAGCGTCTTGAGAACACGAAAGATCTCATCGCCGCTCCCCGCGGAGACTAGTTCCCGCGGCCTGCAGCAACGCATCAAGAAAGTAGAGATCAGCGAGCCAGATCCTTGTCTTCCTTCTTCTTTTGCCCTTGTGTATTTCGGTGTAGCCGCATGTGGCTTTTTTAATTATCTTTCTAATTATGTAAGACAATTAATCGTCCTTATCTTTCTGTGGAAGATCAATGTTGTGAGGCTGGAATGAAGAAAACTCTTGCTGTGGCGACCCTAGCGTTGCTGTTCTTCTAGTTGCTGCTGGGCTTCCTTCAGTTTCTTGGTTTCTTTTGATGTAATAATCGGTTTAGGATGTGGATTGTGTCGTCGGTTGTGAAATGTTGGGTTCTAGCGCGGATGTTTGGCCTTTGTTGGCCTCTTGGGATGTTGCGATTTCAATCTGGTAGCTTTTAGTCCTTCGTGTTAGGCTGGAGTTGTGCTGAACTTCTTGTGAATTGTGGTGGTTTTCAGTAATGAAAATCGGAAGGGGCAAGCCCTTCTTTGATCAAAAAAAATAATTAATCGTCCTTATATATTCATCAGTCTTGCTATAAGTCGCAGTAGATGCTATATAGGTTCGTTGGATCTTACATCAAGATCCGTGCTTTCAGATTTTCTTTTTTCTCTCTTAAATCTCAGTCGAGTGAGACATAGCCACGCCATTAAGCAAAGGTTCGGGCACCATTAATGGAGACCTTGGGAGAGAGGTGGACAGCAGATGGAGGTCAAAGGGCTCTCCTCCCGATAAGCACGCGCAGGGGTTTGATCGCACGCCTCTCGTACTCAAATAGCTACCCTGCACGACGCCTCCTAGCTAATAAAAAATGGGGACGCATGGCGGCACGTAAATGGTACTAGTAAGTAGAACGCCCACGGTTTCAATAATACTTGTGTTTTCGATTGTAACGTGACAGCACTTGTTACAAAATGACTTTGTTGATTGTTAATGTGTGCGCCTTCGCATATCGGACTGCAAATTTACCACATCATGTTGGTGCCATGTCATGGCACCAAGCCAAGTTTCATTATTTTCATGCGTGTTTTGGATTTACAGGAATTAAAAAACTTAGTTTCTCAATGTTTCCAACCCAGCGACGATGCCCAGAATTTTGAATTTCATTCCCATTTCTTGCATGGAACCTAGAAATTCACCCGAGGACACAAATATGATTTTTCAACCAACTTTGGTGCACGGGAGCATGTGCTTGTAGTTCAAATTTGAATTATCCACATTAAATGACCAAAAACTCAATTTATGTGTAAATAAGGCCAAACGAAGCCGGAATAATTCCAAAATTTAATAGGGCACTCATGTAGTTCTATGTTGCTTTTGTAAATAAACTCAAGGGGGACAACGTATATCGTTTCACACTCAAAGGTGGCACATTCCCTCTCAGAACCACGCACCTTATTGAGAGAAGCTTCGGTTTGCAAGAAGCTTATACCAAAATTTGTTCCTATTCGGCCATTTTTTTACCACAACATGGTAGTACCATGACATGACATCATGCCAAGTTTCATGATTTTCAGACGTGTTTTGGATTTACAAGATTTTTAAAACCAAGTTTCTCAATGTTCTCGGCCGAGCCACGATGCCCAGATGTTTTAATTTTATTCTCATTACTTGCATGGGACCTAGAAATTCACCCAAGGACACAAATGAGATTTTTCAACCAACTTTGGTGCACGAGAGCATGTGCTTGTAGTTCAAATTTGACTTATGCACATTAAATGACCAGAAACTCAATTAATGTATAAAAATGACAAACGAACCCGGAATAATTCCAAAATTTAATAGGGCACTAATGTAGTTCTATGTTGCCTTTGTTAAGAAACTCAAGGGGGGGCAGCGTATATCATTTCACACTCAAAGGTGGCACGTTCCCTCATAGAACCACGAGCTTCCAAATCGGCCCAATTTTTTACCACAACATGTTAGTGCCATGACATGACACCATGCCAAGTTTCATGATTTCCAGCCGAGTTTTGGATTTACATGAATTTAAAATCTAAGTTTCTCGATGTTCTCGGTAGAGTCATGATGCCCAGATGTTTGAATTTCATTCTCATTTCTTCCATGGGACCTAGAAATTCAACCAAGGACACACATGTGATTTTTCAACCCACTTTGGTGCACCGGAGCATGTGCATGCAATTCATATTTAGATTATGCACATTAAAAGTCCAGAAACTCAATTAATGTATAAAAAGGCCAAATGAACCCGAAATAATTCCAAAATTTAACAGGGCACTCATATAGTTCTATGTTGCCTCTGTAAATGAAATCAGGGGGAGGCAGCATATATCATTTCGCACACAAAGGCGACACGTGTCCTCTCGGAACCATGAGGCTTGTTGAGAGAATCTCCGGTTTTGCAAGAGGCTTATACCAAAACTTTTCCCAATTCAGCCAAAAATTATACGTATGAAAACAGGGTTTAGATTATCCCGAACTTCTCGCTACCTAGACCAATAATGTACTATGATTTGAATTCAACATAAACTGGATACAAATATTTGAATTGGAGAGCGTATGGTACATGTAGTTCATAGTGAAATATGATTACTGCTATATGCATGTCTTTTTGTTATCAAGATAATATTTAAATTATTGTATAACTTGACAGCAATCGTATTCAAATAAGGAAAATTGATTCAAATTTAGTCCATATGGTAGACGACAATATATATGTTCACATGGTGGAGTAAAATGTTCATATATGATTGAAGATCAAAATGTACGACTACATCAATTATAAACCGCAAGGTCACCTAATGATATATTCGAATTCAACATAACGTGGATTCAAAAATTGAAATTTGAGATCATGGCATCTGTAATCATATAAAAAGGGACATTACTCTTTCTTTGGTGGGAATTGATTTGTTTTTTGTTGTTGTTGAGGGAAGTGCGAATCGATTTGGTACCGTGCAGGGTAATCTTGTTCTCCCGATTTTTTTTACATTTTTCTTGTAGTTTTTTCAATGGCATCTATAGCAATATAGTAAAAGGGGACATGGCTCTCTTGTGTCTTGTATGAATTGTTTTTTTACACGTTAAGTTTGTTCTGCCGAACAAGGAATCCTCTCCTTGTTATCCTGAATTTTTCAAGGTCAAGTATCTTTTGTCTCACCTGCTTTGAAACTCCCACTTCTACAACCCGCGCCGCGCCTTGTTATCCTGAAATTTGGACGCGCACGAGAACTCCCTCCTCATCCGAAATCGCTCCCGCAGCCCAGACACGTGAAATCCCCCTTCTACCCCTCAGCCGGAAATGAAGCTCCACGTCGCGGTGTCAAAACCGGTGGGGGTACACTGGTAACTTACCCTACATTTCGGACAAGCGCGTCCCTAAGCTTGGCTCCCCGCTCCCCCTTCGCCCCCATTCGTACACGGAGGCCGCCAAAACCCGTGAAACCCCACGCTCCTCCGTCGGCCTCCCGAGCGCCGTGCAGCCGGAGACTCTTCCCCGACTATGTCGTCCACCGCAACAGCTCGCCGTCCTTCATCCACCGCACCAGATGAGGATACGTTGTTGATCTCGTCGTCCCGCCGGATCAGCCGCCCCGTCCTCCACAGCGCCGTCTTGACCTGCCCAACGGAACCGCAGCACCCTCACCAATTCCTCCGATGAAGCCGAGGCCAACTCGGTGCCACCAAGGAGGTTCTGCACTCACCCTTGCATTTTATCTTTTATTCGATCTCACGGGGCTGCCGGTGCTCGATACCAAGCAGACATGGCGTCTCCATCTACGGCACCGTCGCCGGCCACATCATCCACGGCATCTCTCTCCCATGTTGTTGCTTCCAAGGTGGTGACTTCCACAACGGCACTAGCTGCAGCTGCTCCGGCTCTCGCTCGCGTTGCGGCTCTGTTCTTGCTGTCGGTCGCGCTGCTGCACTGCTCCTACTTTCTTTCGTGCTACTGCTCTTCTCTTGCTCTCACTTGCGCTGCTGCTGCTGCTGCTGCATGACCTCCTGCAGCTACAGGAGTTGCTGCTTTAGCACTTGCTCGCGGTGCTACTACACGACTTGCTCTCTGCTAGTGCGTTCCTTGCTCGAGCGTCTGCTGATTTAGATCACTGCTTCTCTGCTACTAGTGCTCGAACGCCCTAAACATCTATTGCAATGCTATGTTACTAGTTCAATCAGTTTCAACAGTAAAATTCAGTTTCGACTATGAAGTTCATTTTCTTCAGTTAAGTTCAGAGTGAACAGTACTTACAACATCTGTCGGAGCGGCCGTGGCGCGGCTGATGCGTTTTACATCTAGCACTTTTTGGTGATGTATTTTACACCATCTATTGCAGATGATATTAGGGTCCCACTTCAGATTAACATTGTCTGTCTTGTCATGCTTCAGCCTCGTCGCCGTACACCTTAGCGGAGCTGCTCCAATGACGGAACCGTCCATCACAGCGGAGCAGTACCCTCGACGCCGTTTCCAGAGGCCTCGGATCTTCTTCCCTGCCTCCGACAGTCACACCAGCATCATCACCATCCTCCACGTCCAACCCAATGATGGTGAGGTCCACAAGGCTATGCCAAAGAGGTTGTACACTCATCGCATCACTTTGTTTCTCCATTCCTCTGTTCTTCCAATTCATGTGAGCCAAACACCCAGGTTGACTGAAATCCTATGTTTCCAAATGCTCTATTTTGCACGTGCATTCATATCCTATTCCTGTGTTTTTCCTGTCACTGTGTTTATAGAATCCTCCAATTCTAAGGAGCCCTTACAGATTTACTTCATTTTCAGACTGGCGTCAAAGAAAACTCTGTCTGTTATATCCTGCTCCTGACGTGCCGTCATCCACCCCAACTGAGGTGCACCATCGATAGAAGCGTTCACTACAGCAGAGATCCCCCCTGTAGACTTTCTTTCGCCGCCTCAGATCATCTTCCTCGTTGCCGGCAGCCACGCCAACTGCATTACCATCATCGACTGAGCAGATGAACCTGAGGACTACACAGTTCCAGAAGAGAGGTCGCAGTCTTTCGTGTTTGCTTACGTTATACATTGGTTTTTATTACCTGCTACTTTATCGTTCAATCTTGAGTTTTGAATTGCCCATGGGTCTCATATCGAGGCAACAACAAATAGTATCTGTCTACTATCTGGTTCATTAGGGGTCTTCTATGTGGTTCATGTTGGGTGGGCAACAAACAATAGATGATCCATTGTCTATCTTTTTAAACTGAAGCTATAATCTACCTGCTATCATTAGTTTTGGATCCATCCACTTGTTTGCTACCGTCAGTCTTGATTTTTGCATGCACCCCTTAGGCCTTACAAAATCTAACTATTTTTTTATTATGCATGTCAGATATTGTACACAATCGTACTGAACATGTAGAGAAAAAGAGAAGACCGTTGCGTGCGAATATAATGTCATGCAGACGCCGCTCCATGGTGGGCGAAGTGGCCCCCCTCTCCTGCATTTCCAGATTGTATTCCAGAGGAAGATAATTGTTCAAATGGAGATTCAGAAGGAGCCGACCACACCTGTTTACCACCTGAGGTGTTTGCTCTAACCTGGCAGGCTGATGTTGGTCATATCATGCATATGGCGCCTTGCATTGCTTACATTATACATCTTATATGTCATCAACTTAGTTTAGATTTGCTTTGTGTGAATTCCACCTGTTTGGTTTCTATATCATACTCCCACCATTCCTAAGTATTTGTCTTTTTAGAGATTTCAACAAGTGACTACATACGGAACAAAATGAGTGATACACTCTAAAATATGTCTATATACATCCGTATGTGGTAGTCCATTTGAAATCTCTAAAAAGACAAATATTTAGAAACGGGGGGAGTATATGGGAATTATGCAATGCCATCTTCTTTAGCCAGGCATCATATACGTGAATCATGCAATGCCATCCTATTTAGCCAGTCATCGTATATGTGAATTGTATCGTGCCGTATTTTTTTCCATAATGTATTCCATTTGTCAACAATGTTTATACATTCATCTACTCTTCCTGTGCATCAGCCATTTGAGTCGGTCATGGGAAAATCTGGAGTGAAAACAATGTCTTCTGAGCAGTCAGTGCTACCCGTCGATGCAGATTTCTTGCTGGTTATAGATAGCTCCCCAGAGGAGGATTCAGAGAGAGATGACCAGTCGTATCCCCCCCCCCCCCGAGGTGCATGCTCTAACTTGGCTGGGTTATATTGCTCATATCATGCACATGGTGTCTTGCATTGCCATGCCATCTGCTTAGATTAGACATGCTTTGTGTGAATGCCTCCTGTTTGCTTTCTATATCAGATATGTGAATTATGCAATGCCATGTTTTTCAGCCAGTTATCATATATGTGAATTATGCACCGCCATGGAGCTAGGCATCAGATATGTGAATTATCTCATGCCATCTTTTTTTCATTACGTATTCCATTTGTCGACAATCTGTGTATATTGAACTACTCTTCATGTGTATCAGCCATTTGAGCCGGTTATGGAAAAATCTGGAGTGAAAACAAGGTCTTCAGAGCAGGCAATGGTACCTATTAAAGCATATATCTCGATGGTTATAGGGAGCTCCTCAGAGGAGGATTCAGAGACAGATGACCAGTCCTATATCCCACCTGAGGTGTATGCTCTAAGTTGCAATGTTTATATTTCTCATATGATGCATATGGTGTCTTGCATTGTTTAGTTTAGACATCATATGCACAATATTGAATTCTATCTTCTTAGTTTAGAGATCATACATGCGAGTGCCAGCTGCTTAGTATATGAATCAATTATGTCAATTATATCATGCCATCCTGTATACTTAGACAACATGTATGTGAATTATTTCATCCCAACCTATTTTAGAAAGACATCATATAGTTTTGTCATGTTATCCTGTTTAGGTACTCATCATATGTTGAATTATGCCATTATATCCTGTTAAGTTATCCATCATATATCTGAAACTGTGTCATGCTATCCTGTTTAGTTAGGCATCATATATGTGAAATTGTGTCATACTGACCTGTTTGGTTAGACAACATATATGTGAATTACCACATATGTCTACCATACAATGTCTGTACGTTCAATTTCTTTTCTTGTTTATCAACCATTTGAATTGGAGGGGGTGATGGCAGTATCTAAGGGAGCAAAAACCCGTTCTTCACAAAAGACAGTGCTACCCGTTGATGCAGATAGAACCATGGTTGTACTGGCCCACAAACTAGCCCCACCACACATAATCGAAACTCTTCCAGATTGCACACTTACACCGTTGGGCAGAGAACCAGCTACAACCCATCTAACCGCAACCCCAGTGGATAGTAACCCACTTATAGTTGACAAAGCACCATGTCCACCACAGAGTACCCCCACACGAGCAGTTTGTAAAGCTACTGCAGTGCCCAAAGCACGAAGACCACCACAGCTAACCCAAACTCCACGTTTAAAGCAGAAGAGCAACTGTTCTCAGGTCAGATTCCGTATCTATGGTCCATACTCCTTCGCTGTTGCATCACTGTATTTACTCATACCAACTACTTTCGAATTTGAAGGATCCAATTGAAACTCCAATGGCGCAACAGGTATGGTTTAAACCTATTTCTTTAACTGGATTGTTGTTCTAACTTCTTGCTCTATGTTGATTTCACTTTAAGTTGTATAAACAGTTATGTTCTCATGTGATGCACATTACAAGTGCTGCCAATGCTGTGTAGTTTCTCACACTTATATTCTGTCTATGCTGTTGTGTCTTAAAAATATATGAGTTGAGCTGTGTCTCTATCTTGATTAGGGAACATAAACTAGAATGATATGGACAATACAGTGACCATAGTACATAGATATATGTTTGTTTCATGCTGTTATCCTGTCCACCTTACTACTGAACCGGTTTACCAAAATGAGTTTCGTATACTAGAAGCTAAACCTGTGATGTGTCTGCTTGTTTCTCTTGTAGTATGCAAACAGAATATTGGAGAAGAGCACCCCACTATGCAATGGTAGAGAAAGTAATGCATATAAGGTTCAAGATAGTGAGACAACCCTGTTGGTCTCCAAGAAAGGTGATAAAAACGATCTTGTAGATAGTGAGAAAACTCCACAGTCCTGTGTTGATGTAGTGTTCGAGTTACTGGCCAGTACCGCTGGCACAATCTCTTGGAACTCGCTGCCTGAATCACTTCGGCTTCTTCAGTCTCAGCTACAATCTGAAAGGCATCAGTCAGCTGTGCTGTGGCAGGAAGCCGAAGGACTGAGGAAGTCCCTGCAGAATTCAGATGCGTACTTTCTTGTGCAACAGCAAGCGCTGGAGGATTTAAGCGCCAAACAAGAGAAAGTTAATAAGCTTGCTAAGCCTCTTGCCAGCATTATGGGTACCCAGGATATTGTTTCTTGAACTCTTATGAAGTGGTTTCAGTTCTGGACTTGTTTTGCTACGACGTTTATATGATGCTTTGTTCCCTATATTTGCACTGGTGGCGAACTTTGATGCCCAGTGGATGTAATATGTGTAATAGTCGTGATAGCCTAGCATAAGTTGCATGCTTATTTATTTCCTTGTTGTCTTGTTTATTTGTTTGCTTGTAGTCAATGCAGTTCTTTTTCCGCGGTTTGCTAGTGGCTGCAATAACCTGTTTTTTAAAACTAGGCCACAATAACCATGGGCTAATATTTACTGTAGTGCCACTGGGCCTCCTACGGGCCGTAGAAACAGTGGGCCTTCTACGGGCCATAGAAACAGTAGGCCTTCTATGGGCCATAGAAACAATGGGCCTTCTATGGGCCGTAGAAACAATGGGCCTTCTACGGGCCGTATCATCAATGGGCCTTATACGGGCCATATGATCGATTGGCCAAACATGGGCCAATAACAGGCCGCATTATGGCCGTAAATGGGCTAGAGTTGGAATCGTCCGTTCATGGGCCGACCATAACAGGCCATCGTTAATAGGTCGTATTTGATGACGCTATGAAAATGGCCCAACATATTAACGGACCACAAACGGGCCGACTATAACCACGGGCTGAATTTGGCCCACAAGCAGAAAATGACAGTAACGGGCCGTAAGTAAACCAATGCTGGAAATGAGCCCAAGAATAAATGGGCTGTGAGAAGGCCGAAAGATAACATGGGCTGGAAACAGCCCAACTGAATAACGGGCCCTTAATGGGTATAAAGTGATACACTGTTCATTACGGGCCAGTTTCACCACGGGCCGTTAGTGTGTGTAAAGTGATACACTGTTCATTGCGGGCCAGTTTCACCACGGGCCGTTAGTAGGCCAAGAGTTACATAGGGCCTCATATGGGCCGAAAGACGTCATGGGCCATACATGGGCTAGAAGTGAAAACGGGCTGGAATCATATTGGATGGCCCAGATGACACTACTGGACCTATTTCGGATAGGGCGTAACGGGCCTTGGGTTAGCGGACTGTAAATGGGCTATATGCGAACATGCCGTTAACAGGCTTTCCATGGGACGGCCCGCCACCTTTTGACCAAGTCAAACGGGCCAGCCTTTTCACAGGAATGGGCCTCTGTTGGGTCGTGCCACATGTCGACGTATCATAGGCGCCTTCTGTCCAATGAGTGGATGACATCTGTCCCAACGATGAGCCGAGACGTGTTTCCTCCAGCCAATGATGATTTTACATGTGGAAAATCCCCATTGGTCGGGGCTGTTAATGGGTTATCGGATCCAAAACCTGACCCGATAGCTTAACGGCGTTCCGTTATGGTGGATGCCATGTGTCGGTCACCCTTGACGAAAGCACTTCTGTGATGCACGATTTATCGTCATGGAAGTGGACACTTCCATGATGATAATTTTGGTAATGTCATGGAACACTTCTACGGCAGCACATCTATGACTATCTTGATTCTGTCATAAAATCGTCATGGATGTACATGTATGACAAAAAAAGTGACCTACTGTGATAAACATGTATCATCACGGAAGTGTATTTTTTTGTAGTGATAGATATACTATCCTATGAATCTTTTATGATTGTGAGCCCCCACCAAAATATTATATGCCAGAATTGTTGACGTTGGACAAGGAAGACAACCTAATGATTTATGTTTGTTCATATTCACATAGAAGTCATATTGTCATAGATCCTTTAACATGTGGTGCTTGCCCCTATCTTTGCTAGCCAAAAATTCCACATTAAGTAGAGATACTACTTGTGCATCCAAAAACCCTTAAACCCAAATCTTATTTTCAAGGGTCCACCATACCTACCTAGGGATTGAGCAAGATCCCTCAAGTAAGTTGTCATCGGTGCAAAAGGGCAATACAATTGCTTCTAAAAGTGTGAGATCATTTAGTGTAAGAGAAAATTGATTGTATGGTGAAGTATAAAAGCGACAGACTACATAATAAAGGTCGCTATCACAAGGGGTAATACAAGGTGACTTTCTTTTGGACTAAGGGGTTGAGCATACAAACAAATAAGCGCATGGCAACCTCTGCTTCCATCTGCGAAGGGCCTATCTTTTACTTTTATGCAAAGAGTCAAAGTTTTCTCTCTATTCCTTTTTATTTTCTCCTTCCGCAAGCATCATGTGGTGAGGAAAGATCTAGGCACATATGTCCAGTTGAATATGGGTAGCATGAGTTATTATTGTTGACATCACCCTTGAGGTGAATACACTGGGAGGCGAAACTATATGCCCCTAACTTTCTATATGTCCGATTAAAATGTTTTGCTCATGTGTATGCGGTGAGTGTTAGCAATCATAGACGACTATATGATGGTTGAGTATGTGTACTTGCCTAGAGGCTCCAATACGCGACCCTTCCCGAAAAGATGACGAATTGTAGTTGCAAAATTGACCGAGAACATAGTTTGTTGGTTTCTAATAGAGTTTTTTTGCTTTATACTTCAATAGTGTGATGAATTGTCACTTATTCATGAGAAGTTTATGATAAAAGTTCTATGATAAGAGTCTTATGTTTAAGTTTGTTGCTGTTATAATAATGAACATGATGCTTCTATGTCCGTATTTTATTTCTATCGACACCTCTCTCTCTAAGTATGTGGACATGTTTTTCAATTTCGGTTTTTCGCTTGAGGACAAGCGAGGTCTAAGCTTGGGGGAGTTGATACGTCCATTTTGCGTCATGTTTTCCTACTGTTATTTATGACGTTTTTTTGCATAATAATGCTTTTTGGAGTAATTCTTTGAAGGAAATATGCCCTAGAGTCAATAATAAAGTTGTTATTTATATTTCCTTATATCATGATAAATGTTTATTATTGATGCTAGAATTGTATTAACCGGAAACTTAGTACATGTGTGAATACATAGACAAAACAGAGTGTCCCTAGTATGCCTCTACTTGACTAGCTCGTTAATCAAAGATGGTTAAGTTTCCTGGCAATAGACATGTGTTGTCATTTGATGAATGGGATCACATCATGAGGAGAATGATGTGATGGACAAGACCCATCCGTTATCTTAGCATGTTGATCGTTCAGTTTTATTGCTATTGCTTTCTTCATGACTTATACATATTCCTTTGACTATGAGATTATGCAACTCCCGAATACCGGAGGAACACCTTGTGTGTTATCAAACGTCACAACATAACTGGGTGATTATAAAGATGCTCTACAGGTGTCTCCAAAGGTGTTTGTTGGGTTGGCATAGATCGAGGTTAGGATTTGTCACTCCGAGTATCGGAGAGGTATCTCTGGGCCCTCTCGGTAATGCACATCACTATAAGCCTTGCAAGCAATGTGACTAATGAGTTAGTTGCGGGATGATGCATTATGGAACGAGTAAAGAGACTTGCCGGGAACGATATTCAACTAGGTATGATGATACCGACGATCGAATCTCGGGCAAGTAACATACCGATGACAAAGGGAATGACGTATGTTGTTATGCGGTTTGACCGATAAAGATCTTCGTAGAATATGTAGGAGCCAATATGAGCATCCAGGTTCTGCTATTGGTTATTGACCGGAGATGTGTCTCGGTCATGTCTACGTAGTTCTCGAACCCGTAGGGTCCGCACGCTTAACGTTCGGTGACGATTTGTATTATGAGTTATGTGTTTTGGTGACTGAAGTTTTTTCAGAGTCCCGGATGAGATCACAGACATGACGAGGAGTCTCGAAATGGTAGAGAGGTAAAGATTGATATATTGGAAGGTAGTATTCGGACATCGAAAGGGTTCCGGAGCGTATCGGGTACATACTGGAATACTGGAGGGGTTACCGAAACCCCCCGGGGAAAGATATGGGCCATAGGAGAGAGGATAACCAGCCCACAAGGGGCTGATGCACCCCCCCCCCCACAAGGGAGGAGGCCGAATTGGATTAGGGAAGGGGGTGGCCCCCCTTTCCTTCTCCTACTCCCTGTCCTTTCCCCCTTTCCCCCTCCGGAAGAAGGAAAAAAAGGAGGGGCCGAATCCTACTAGGACTGGAGTCCAAGTAGGACTCCCCTCTCCCTAGCGCGCCCCTTGGTGGCCAACCTCCTGCTCCCCTCCTTTACATACGAGGGCAGGGGGCACCCCAAAGCACAATAGTTGTTTCTTAGCCGTGTGCGGTGTCCCCCTCCACAGTTTACCACCTCGGTCATATTGTCGTAGTGCTTAGGCAAAGCCCTGCGCGGATCACATCACTAACATCGTCGCCACGCCATCATGCTGTCAGAACTCTCCCTCGACCCTCTACTGGATGAAGAGCTCGAGGGACGTCATCATGTTGAACATGTGCTGAACACGGAGGTGTCGTACGTTCGGTACTTGGATCGGTTGTATCGTGAAGACGTTCGATTACATCAACCGCTTTACATAACGCTTCCGCTTTCGGTCTACGAGGGTACGTGGACACACTCTCCCGTCTCGTTGCTATGCTTCTCCTAGATAGACTTGCGTGATCGTAGGATTTTTTTAATTACTATGTTACCCAACAGTGGCATCCAAGCCAGGTCTATGCGTAGATGTTATATGCACGAGTAGAACACAAAGAGTTGTTGGCGATAATAGTCATACTGCTTACCACCAATGTCTTACTTTGATTCGGTGGTATTGTTGGATGAAGCGGCCCAGACCGAAATTACATGACCGCGTTCATGAGACTGGTTCTACCGACGTGCTTTACACACATGTGGCTGGCGGGTGTCTGTTTCTCCAGCTTTAGTTGAATCGAGTTTGACTACGACCGGTCCTTGTTGAAAGCTAAAACAACACACTTGACGAAAAATCGTTGTGTTTTTGATGCGTAGGTAAGAACGGTTCTTGCTAGAAGCCCGTAGCGGCCACGTAAAACTTGCAACAACAAAGTAGAGGACGTCTAACTTGTTTTTGCAGGGCATGTTGTGATGTGATTTGGTCAAGACATGATGAGATATAAATTGTTGTATGAGATGATCATGTTTTGTAAAAGTTATTGGCAACTTGCAGGGGCCTTATGGTTGTCGCTTTATTGTATGAAATGCAATCGCCATGTAATTTCTTTACTTTATCACTAAGCGATAGTGATAGTTGTGGAAGCAACAGTTGGCGAGATGACAACGACGCTACGATGGAGATCTAGGTGTCAAGCCGGTGTCGATGGAGATCATGACAGTGCTTTGGAGATGGAGATCAAAGGCACAAGATGATGATGGCCATGTCATGTCACATATTTTGATTGCATGTGATGTTTATCCTTTATGCATCTTATTTTGCTTAGTACGGTGGTAGCATTATAAGATGATCCCTCACTAAGGCCTCGTTTGGTTGCAGCGTCATCGTTCCCAGGGCAGCAAAACCCCAACGGGGGGATTTCCCTGGTACATGGGATCCCCCCTACCACCACAGGAATATTTCTTTTGCCATTTGGTAACAGGTGGATGGGGAAAACGAATCGTTCTAGCGTCTGAATCACATAGCAGATAGATTTTTAATACTAATAAACATTAGAAAACAGGCCAATTCCACATGTAATTTCCAAAAAAAGTCTAAACAAAAACCACAAAATAATTCTGCAAAATGCATAGGAATGTCCAGGACATTACAAATAATTCTAGGATTTGAATATAATCAGAGGAAATCAATGAACTTGCAAACTGATTAAATAATAATATATTGAGAATATCATCTCGACACACTTTTGAGAAAATTATCTAGAGGTGCATTGCTTAGGAAGTTACTACTGATCTTCCTCCTCTCATGTTATCATTACAAATAAGAACATCATTATTCCACAGGTTCCGAGTTTTTAGAACAATGAGGCCAACACCAATAAGAACAAATAGATTTCAGCTACTAGAAACACGATAGTGGCAGGCTTCTCCTGGACCATTACCCCCAGTACCAAAAGTGCTAAATTATCAAAATCCATGTCCAGAACAACCACACTTCTGAAGATGCAAGTTGTAAGGGAATGTTCAGGATATCTCGTCTTCCTCTACTCCACGTCAGCTAAGAACCACAGCTCAAGGCCGACTGAATTATAAGTATTTTTTTGGAAGTCAGCAACTGTTTCAGAATACAACAATTTAGTAAATCATTCAATACTACAACTCAGTTTCATTGTTGTTTTCAAGCATAAATAGATCAGCAAGAAATGGCAAGACTAGTGAAAAGGCTCACCATTCTAAGTAGTACTCGATAAATACATTGATGCTATGTTTCATTTGAGAACAGTACATGACCATGGTTTATGCTATCTGACCCCTTCTCTACTGGATGGAAAGAAAGGCACACATACAACTGTTTATCGAGCATAGAAAAATGCAATTGGTTTATCCTATCACTGATCCACCTACTAGCTCGCTTGTCCTTTTCAGATAAGAACTGCGAATAGATTGATGTAAGTTAACAAATAAAGCATTATTGGGCAGACATTTTCAGATTATAGGCAAGGTAGTTTTTATTCATTGCAGAAGTAAAAGGTATATATTGTACAAAAATAAAGACAAAGAAAAAATTATGTGTAATACGTGCAGCAATAACATTGGCTGCAACACCCTTAAAAACACATGGGCTAGAAAATGAGCCTTGGAAGATTAAATCATGAAGGTTCACTTGTGCTAACTGTAGTTAAGGAAAAACCCTTCACTCCACCAAACAGGACAACATAGTCTAGAAGCAGTTCGTTTCTTTGCAAAGATAATACTATCTCGCAACATGAAGAATGACATATTGTCACATATCAGATTCAGACAAACCACAAACCATTATCGAGCATATTTTAATCTGGACAGCCATTCCATATTTGCCAACAGAAATTAAATTATGTACATCATTTATATTTTGAGTTTAAACTATAGTGTCAGTGCAACAAATTCCATATGTATATACTAAAGCAAGAGACAGTAATGATTACTATTTTGAGCTTAGACAATCATTGCAATAGATGAGCAACATTAAAACAATCATTCATAGTTCGGGTCATAAGCTTTGCATTTTATACTCTACTAGCTAAACACAGATGCAAGATCTAGTAGTAGCTCAGGAATCAAGAGTTGAAAGAACAAACCAAACACCGTCCACCTGCATATACCAAAACAAGAATCACTTAACAGATTATTCACATCTGGTCTTAACATAAAGTAACATTAGAATAGCATAGGAATTGGATGAGGAATTTCTAGTGTACTATCAAATATCAATTGACAGGGATTTAAACCGAACATGGTATGAAGGTATTTCCCCTAGATGGCACATATGTGTCTTGGATGGAGCTGCTGCACACGCATCCTGTTTTTTTGTACAAACTTGACTCAGGCCAAGAACCCGTCGTCCGTATACTGATGCCCATACTTCAGATTTAATTTCTGAAACCAATTGGCACAAGGAAACATTGATGATACCCATTACTACAAACTGATCCCCTTCAATGCACCAATCTACATCAATCAGTTGTAGTCCAAGTTAAATTACGCCCCATATCCAAATGCTAGAATACTCGCAGTAGGACCAAGCCTCAGAGCACAAACAAGGGAGGAGGATTTTTCAGTAATCCATCAGAAACAATGCATGGCTTAAACTAAATAAATAGCAGCTAGAAAAAAAGATAAAGCCTGATTCCGAAGTAGAAGTAGTATACATATCTACTACCAATTAAAAGGAGGCGGTTTGTGCTCACTCGAGATTGTTGATGGTGGGCTTTAAGATGGCCGGTGCTCATGTTCTTGGATCTGGAACCAACAAGTTCAAGCATCAGTTCATGGAAAGTGAGTGCATGGTTTGGAGAACAAAATATGATGTGAAAGAGGAGGGGGTAACCTTGGTCGAAGTAGGTGTCTGCCGCTGCCGCTGCCGCCGCCACCGCCGTTGCCGTTGCCGTTGCCAGATGGGTCAGGAGCTTCGAGGCGGAGGGTGATACGGGGAAGGAGGAGGATGACGGTCGCGGCCCATCACCACCGCTGACACTGGAGGAGCGGAGCGTGGATGCTAAGCACCGGGCAGAGGAAGTTGAGGGACGTCACTTCGGTCGCCGGCGGAAAAGCTCGGATGCGGAGGAGGATCTTGGTCGACGGCGCTTGTCGGTCGCGAGAGAGCGAGCTGAGTCGAGGGTTTTCTCCCTGACATATCGACACCGGGCGATCTATCCCCGGGATGGGCCGCGGAAAGGCCAGGGGTCTTTCCCCTCCGTGTGTCACCAAATGGCGCCGTCCACTCCCCCGGGCCAACTCAGCCCATGATTCTCCCACCCAGGGAAATAACCAGGATCCCTCCGGGATCCCGCGGAACCAAACGAGGCCTAAATGGTGTTCTCCCTGAGTATGCACTATTGCTACTGTTCGTCGTGCTGAGACACCACGTGATGATCGGGTGTGATAAGCTCTACATTCACGTACAACGGGTGCAAGCCATTTTTGCACATGCAGAATACTTGGGTTAAACTTGACGAGCCTACCATATGCAGATATGGCCTCGGAACACTGAGACCGAAAGGTCGAACGTGAATCATAAGTAGGTATGATAAACATAGTGATGTTCACCATTGAAAACTACTCCATCTCACATGATGATCGGACATGGTTTAGTTGATATGGATCACGTGATCATTTAGATGACTAGATGGATGTCTATCTAAGTGGGAGTTCTTAAGTAATATGATTAATTGAACTTTAATTTATCATGAACTTAGTCCTGATAGTTTTTTGCATAACTATGTTGTAGATCAATAGCTCGCGTATAGCTCCCCTGTTTTATTTTTTGATATGTTCCTAGAGAAAAATAAGTTGAAAGATGATAGTAGCAATGATGCGGGTTGGGTCCATGATCTGAGGATTATCCTCATTGTTGTACAGAAGAATTATGTCCTTGATGCACCACTAGGTGATGGACCTATTACAGGAGCAGATGCAGATGTTATGAACATCTGGCAAGCTTGTTATGATGACTACTTGATAGTTTAGTGCGTCATGCTTTACGGCTTAGAACCGGGACTTCAAATGGTTTTGAATGCCAAGGAGCATATAAGATGTTCCAAGAGCTGAAATTGGTATTTTAGACTCATGCCCGAGTCGAGAGGTATGAGACCTCTGACAAGTATTTTGCCTACAAGATGGAGGAGAATAGCTCAACCAGTGAGCATGTGCTCAGAATGTCTAAGTACTACAATCGCTTGAAACAAGTGGGAGTTAATCTTCCAGATAAGATAGTGATTGACAGAGTTCTCTAGTCACTATCACCAAGTTACTGGAACTTTGTGATGAACTATAATATGCAAGGGATGACCAACGATTCCCTGAGCTCTTCGCGATGCTGAAATCAGTGAAGCCAGAAATCAAGAAAAGCATCAAGTGTTGATGGTCGACAAGACCACTAGTTTCAAGTAAAAGGGCTAGGGAAAGAAAGGGAATTTCAAGAAGAATGGCAAGCAAGTTGCCACTCCCATGAAGAAGCCCCTGAAATTGTGTGCTTCTACTGCAAAGGAAATGGTCACTGGAAGCGGAACTGCCCCAAATACTTGGCGGATAAGAAGGATGGCAAAGTGAACAAAAGTATATATGATATACATGTTATTGATGTGTACTTTACTAGTGTTCATAGTAGCCCCTGGGTATTTGATATTGGTTCAGTTGCTATGATTACTAACTTGAAACAGGAGTTACAAAATGAATAGAGACTAGTTGAGGGCGAGGTGACGATGTGTGTTGGAAGTGATTCCATGGTTGATAAGATCACCATAGCACACTCCCTTTACCTTAGGGATTAGTGTTGAACCTAAAATAAATGTTATTTGGTGTTTGTGTTGAGCATAATATGATTGGATCATGTTTATTGCAATATGGTTATTCATTTAAGTCAAAGAATAATTGATATTATGTTTACATGAATAAAACCTTCTCTGGTCATACACCCAAGGTGAATGGTTTATTGAATCTCGATCGTAGTGATAGACATATTCATAATATTGATGCCAAAAGATGCAAAGTTGATAATGATAGCACAACATACCAGTGGCACTGCCGTTTAGGTCATGTTGTGTCCTTGGGTTCATGCTTAGGTCTCATGCAAGAAATGGGAATGAATTTCAAACACCAGGGCACCGTTGATTGCCGACAAAACATTGAGATGCTTGGTTTTCATATTCTAGTAAATCCAAAACTCGTCTAAAATTCATGAAACTTGGCATGCTATCATGGAGCGGCATCAACATGATGTGGTAAAAAAATTGTCCTATTTGGGGCAGGTTTGGGTGTATGCTTCTCAGAAACCGGAGCTTCTCACAACAATCATGATGGTTTTCGGTAGGGAACACCCCACCTTTGGGGACGAAATGATATCCATTGCCTCCTATTGCTTTCAATTTTTTTTTCTCGTGTCAACATAGAACAACAGGAGTGTTGTGTGAATTTTTGTGATTTTTCGGGGTTCGTTTGGAAATTTTTATGCATTAAGTGAGTTTTCAATGCATTTATGTGCATAATTCAAATTTGAACTACAAGCACATGCTCCAGTGCATATAAATTGGTTGAACAATCAAATCTGTGTCCTTGGGTGCATGCTTAGGTCCCATGCAAGAAATGGGAATGAATTTCAAACACCAGGGCATCGTTGATTGCCGGCAAAACATTGAGCT
Source organism: Triticum dicoccoides (assembly GCF_002162155.2). NCBI lineage: Eukaryota > Viridiplantae > Streptophyta > Magnoliopsida > Poales > Poaceae > Triticum > Triticum dicoccoides. Next base: position 240,530,087 of record NC_041393.1, read on the forward strand.
GCCTGGTTTTTAAATTCTAGGAAATCCAAAACTCGTCTGAAATTCATGAAACTTGGCATTCTATCATGGAGCGGCATCAACATGTCGTGGTAAAAAATTTGTCCCATTTGGGGCAGGTTTGGGTATATGCTTCTCACAACAAGCATGATGGTTTTCAGTAGGAAATGCCCCACCTTTGGGGATGAAACGATATCCATTGCCTCTTATTGCTTTCAAATTTTTTTGCCGTGTCAACATAGAACAACTGGAGTGTTTGTGAATTTTTGTGATTTCTCGGGGTTCGTTTGGACATTTTTATGCATTAAGTGAGTTTTCAATGCATTTATGTGCATAATTCAAATTTGAACTACATGTACATGCTCCAGTGCACACAAATTGGATGAAAAATCAAATCTGTGTCCTTGGGTGCATGCTTAGGTCCCATGCAAGGAATGGGAATGAATTTCAAACACCAGGGCATCGTTGATTGCCGGCAAAACATTGAGATGCCTGGTTTTTAAATTCTAGTAAGTCCAAAACTCATCTGAAATTCATGAAACTTGGCTTGCTATCATGGAGAGGCATCAACATGTCGTGGTTAAATTTTTGTCCCATTTGGGGCAGGTTTGGGTATATGATTCTCGCAAACTGGAGCTTCTCACAACAAGCATGATGGTTTTTGGTATGGAACGTCCCACCTTTGGGGACGAAATGATATCCATTGCCTCTTATTGATTTCAAATTTTTTTCTCGTGTCAACATAGAACAAACAGAGTATTGTGTGAATTTTTGTGATTTTTTGGGGTTCGTTTGGACATTTTTATGCATTAAGTGGGTTTGCAATGCATTTATGTGCATAATTCAAATTTGAACTACATGCACATGCTCCAGTGCGTATAAATTGGTTGAAAAATCAAATATGTGTCCTTGGGTGCATGCTTAGGCCCATGCAAGAAATGGGAATGAATTTCAAACACCAGGGCACCGTTGATTGCCGGCAAAACATTGAGATGCCTGTTTTTTAAATTCTAGTAAATCCAAAACTCGTCTGAAATTCATGAAACTTGGCATGTTATCATGGTGCGGCATCAACATGCCGTGGTAAATTCTTTGTCCCATTTGGGGCAGGCTTGGGTATATGCTTCTCACAACAAGCATGATGGTTTTCCGTAGGGAACGTCCCACCTTTGGGGACGAAATGATATCCATTGCCTCTTATTGCTTTCATTTTTTTTTCTTGTGTCAACATTGAAGAACTGGAGTATTGTGTGAATTTTTGTGATTTTTCGGGGTTCATTTGGACATTTTTATGCATTAAGTGAGTTTTCAATGCATTTATGTGCATAATTCAAATTTAAACTACAAGCACATGCTCCAGTGCATATAAATTGGTTGAAAAATCAAATATGTGTCCTTGGGTGCATGCTTAGGTCCCATGCAAGAAATGGGAATGAATTTTAAACACCAAGGCACCGTTGATTGCCGGCAAAACATTGAGATGCATGGTTTTTAAATTCTAGGAAATCCAATACTCGTCTGAAATTCATGAAACTTGGCATTCTATCATGGAGCGGCATCAACATGTCGTGGTAAAAAATTTGTCCCATTTGGGGCATGTTTGGGTATATGCTTCTCACAACAAGCATGATGGTTTTCAGTAGGAAACGCCCCACCTTTGGGGATGAAACGATATCCATTGCCTCTTATTTCTTTCAATTTTTTTTGTCGTGTCAACATAGAACAACTGGAGTGTTTGTGAATTTTTGTGATTTTTCGGGGTTCGTTTGGACATTTTTATGCATTAAGTGAGTTTTCAATGCATTTATGTGCACAATTCAAATTTCAACTACATGCACATGCTCAAGTGCATATAAATTGATTGAAAAATCAAATCTGTGTCCTTGGGTGCATGCAAGAAATGGGAATGAATTTCAAACACCAGGGCATCGTTGATTGCCGGCAAAACATTGAGATTCCTTTTTTAAAATTCTAGTAAATCTAAAACTCGTCTGAAATTCATGAAACTTGGCATGCTATCATGTAAGGGAACCCGACATGTTGTGGTATTTTTCGTGTCCATGTTTAGAGAAGGCGCACTCGAATAATGACATCCAACAAAGGCATTTTGAAAAAAAAATAGTTGCCACTTTAATATCTCAAACGTTTGTATAATTCAAACCGTGTGCGTTCGGTTAACCATTCACATGACGCCACGTGTCTTGGTTTTAATGGCTATAGGAGGTGCCTTGTGGACAGCTGCTTGACTGAACGGGAGGCGTGCGAGTGCAGTCCGGTGTGCAGGCTCATCGGGAAGCGTACAAGTTGTTCAACGCAGGATCTGTGCATCTCTTCAACGCAAACGGTTTAGATTACGGTATGCACATTAAAGCCAGACTTCGGCGCTAAGCCAAGAGACACTGCGATTTTTCAAAATATGCAGCTAAAAATTAATATCACTATATATTTTTTGCAACTAAAATTCAGTAATTAAGCATAGATTTCATTCATACTAGAGATTAAGCAGTCACTCTCATCGGGAAGTGAGATAGCCTTGGACCGCCGCCTGCCTCGCTCCCACTGGTCTATATTAATGGCGCCGCCGAGCGGCCGCACCCCCCCCATCCTCGCCACACACACAATTCCTCTCTCTCCGCCCGCATCCTCGATGCCGCTCTGAGTCCTCAAAGCCATTAGTGTATGAGGATGCCGCTGAAGCACCCCATCGGAGGGAGTGGTGAAGCCGCGGCTGCTGAAGCACCGGAGCACGGCGTGAATATGGAGACAGAGGTTTCTGTCCCCGCCGACGAGGTGGAGAACGAGGCTGCCAACAAGCGGAGGTGGGTGGAGAAAGAACCGCAAGCGACTCCAGCAAGCCCAGACTTCATCGACAACCTCCCCAATGATACATTGATAGTCATCATATCCCTCCTCCCAATCAAATATCAGGCAAGGACAGCCGCCCTTTCCCGATGGTGGCGCACCCTATGGCTCCACACACCTGTCGACCTCCTCGACGCCCACAAGATCTGCCATGGCTATCCCCAAAGCTTGGATGTTTTCTCCCAGATCCTCGGCTGTCACAATGGCCCAATCAAAGGCCTTACCACGGGCAATTTCCGTTCCAATGGCAAGGAGCGAGCCAAGCTTGACGAGTGGTTCCGATCCTGCGCCATTGATCTGCTCGAGAAGCTAAGTTGTAATGATGGGCATATGAGCTTGCTGCCAACATCCGCGCTCCACTTCGCACCCATGCTGCGCCTTGCCAAGTTCATGAACTGCCACCCCCCTTAATGACATGCCCACTCTTTTTCTACCACGACTAAAGCACCTCGATCTCATCGCCGTCCGCACCCCAAAGGATGACATGGAGTGCCTGCTCCGCGGCTATACTGCACTCGAGTTCCTTCGTCTTCAGGCGATGAATTGGTCGAGTACCTTGCACATCACCTCCAGGACTCTACAGACTATTTATGTGTGTTGCTGGTGCTGCAACGAGAGATCACAAAAGGTGGACCACAATATGGTCATCCAGGACACACCTTCACTTGAGAGATTACTTGTAGTTGATCAACAAGGTCCAACAAGAATCAATGTCATTTCTGCACCAAAATTGAAAGTGGTGGGCTACTCGTCTGTCAAATACTACAACTTTCAGGTACAACAGTCGCCTTGTATACCTCTCCTTCTTTTTTTGACCTTGAAGACTGCAGGGCTTACACCCCACAACATTTTATTAATAAAAAGAGCAAAGTAACAAAGTTCATCAAGAGGGGGAACAAAAGAAGGAGAAAAAACTATACAGCAGTCTAGGAAAGAAACAAAACTACAAACTAAGAATGTTAAAAGTTACAAAGGGTGTGGATCTTCAAGGAGGTAGAAAATCAATCCATTTGATGAGATCATCCTTGTATCTGGCATTGGTCCTATGTGAGAGCAGAGTAATATCATGAATAAACCCATTTCTCCACTGCCTAAAAGATGGATGGACATGTCTGAAAGCCTTGTCATTTTGCACTTTCCAGATATTCCACCAAGCAAGAAAAACCACCTCTGCAAAAAATGGCTTATCAAATTCCTTTCTTGCATGTAAGGCAATTTGCACCATATCATTGTTATTCAACCAGGACACTTGCAGATAATTCCAGATCCTCATACTAAAGTTGCACTGGAAGAATAGGTGGTTCCTATCCTCTAGTACTCCAGTTGGGCAGAGGACACAACTAGGTCCATCATTAATTTTCCAATGTCTTCGTTGTATCATGTCCTTGGTGTTAACTCTATCCATGATAACCAACCATGCAAATATTTTAATTGTCATTGTGCAACAGCTCTTCCAAACCCAGCTGAGTATTGGATTGGCAATGATAGGCTGGTGTACAAACTCATAGTACTTCTTTGTCGAATACTCACCCTTTTCCCATATCTCCAAGTCCACATATCATTACAATCATTGTCCAAATGTCTACCAGACAACAAGGCTGCAAGCTGATTGAACTCCCTAAAAGCCAGTTCAGACAAAGGCAAAGAAAACATTTGCTGCAAATTTCTTGCCTGTATCACTTCCTTAACAGAAAGGCTCTTCTGAAGGCAAAATGAAAAAAGTCTAGGAAACCTATCTTGCAGAGGGATACAAGATTGGCCAATCTCCCAATGATCAGACCAGAAAAGCACCGAATCTCCTTTGCCAACAGAAATAGATGTTACAGCTCGATATTTGTCCACTAACTTACAGATGTCCCTCCACCAAAAAGAACCACATAGAATAGTGTCATGTGGAACTCTTTGATAGTAGTATGAATCCCACACCAGATTGACCCATGGCACATCAGCTTTGTTATAGAATTTATTCAGGGACTTAAGTAACAGGGCATCATTTTGCAATCCCAATTTCAGAATTCCAAGTTCACCCTTCATTTTGGGCCTGTAGACAAGGGGCCAAGCAGCCAAAGAATGCCCCTTTTCCTGACCATATTTCCTCCAGAGGCACTACCTTTGAATCCTTTCCAGCTGTTTTAGGATTCCCTGAGGTAAAGATAGACTGCAAAGGAAGAATATGGGCAATAAAGATATCACAGAATTTACCAACTGCAGTCTACTACCTTGAGGTAAAAACCAGGAACTTGCAGTTAACCTCCTTTCCATGCAATCCACCAAAGGAAGCAAATCAACAATTTTTGGTCTAGTGATTCCAACAGGAAGCCCCAAATAAGTGAAAGGCATAGAGCCTAACTGACAGCCAAAGAAAGTAGCAAGTGCAGAAGCAACTGAGGCTTCCACATTGATGGGGTACATTGAAGACTTATGAAAGTTGATTTGCAACCCAGTTTCCAAAGAAAAGGAATTTAGCACTGACTTAATAGCCTCCAACTGAGCTAGATCAGCATTTACAAACAGCAAGGTGTCATCTGCATACTGAACCACTGGATAAAAAGGATCATGTGTTGGCAATGGCAAGACAAGCTGTCCCCTAAGCAGAAGATCATTGATCATGGTTTGTAAAAGGTCAGCAGCAATAACAAAAAGCAAAGGAGAGATAGGATCTCCTTGCTTAACACCACATTTTCACATGAAATGTTTTCCAGGCACACCATTTAACAGGATTGAGGAAGTTGCAGAAGTTAACAGTTGTTGAATCCATAAGATCCATTTGCTATCAAAACGTTTTGCCACAAGAATTCTCAAGATTGCCTCATGCTGAATTGAGTCAAAAGCGTTTTCAAAATCAAGCTTAAGCAAAAGAATTGGCTTCCTGGACTGATTGCATTGGTGAATATACTCAAAAGTCCATGCAATACAATCCTGAATTGTTCTTGATTTAATGAAACCATACTAATTCTTATGCACACAATTGGTGATTTCCTCCTGAAACCTATTGGCAGCCAGTTTTGTCAGAAACTTTAGTCCCACACTTGTCAAAGAGATTGGCCTAAAATCTCCCACACTCTCAGGTGATTGCTTCTTTGGGATTAAAGTAATAAAAGCTTCATTGAGGTTTTCCAAAAACACAGTTCCAGCATGAAACTCATTGACCAACTGAATAAAGTCAGTTGAAATAATTGGCCAGCATCTCTTCAGAAAAATACCATTAAATCCATCTGGCCTAGGTGCTTTATCAATTGGCATTTTTTATGACCTTTTCTATCTCATTCAGATGAAAAGGTTTTGTGAGCACCTCAAGACCTTGAACTTTTGGAATTAAAGGGAGGATGTCATTACCCAAAACAATTGGTTTAAGGGTTCCCATTCTTACCTTGAAAGTAACCAAAAATTCCTTAGCTATCTCCCCATGATCTGAAGAAACTGTCCCATCAGAGAGTTGCAGACTAGCAATATAATTTTTTCTATATCTCTCTGTTGCCATGGCCTAGAAATTTTTTGAATTCTCTTCTTCCACCTTGATATATCTGATAGTGCACCTTTTCCTCCAGTATAAAAATTGCAAATGCAAAAGGTGCTCATGATGCATCTTACATAATTTCCTGAAGTTTTTCTCCGGTATGGACAGAGGCCTCCAATCCTCTAAATCATCCAGCCATAAGATTACCCAATTGCACTTTTCAATTAATGATTTAATATGTGAAAGCCCCTTCTGCCATTTCTTTAAAGCAAACCTCAAGGATTTCAATTTGTCCATAATAACTGCAGATATATGATGCTTATGTGAAGGTTTGTTCCAGACCTCCCTCACACAGTCCATGAAACCAGGCTGATGCACCCAATAATTTTCAAACCTGAAAATATGGGCTTTAGGAATTGTGGTGCTGATAGAAATGACACAACGAACATGATCAGACGCTGTTCTTGCAAGAGGAGCCACTTGTGTCATGGGATATTGATTTATCCAACTAGCAGAAGTAAAAAAACTAGTCTAATTGTTCCAGAAGTGGAATATCCTGCATGTTAGACCAGGTGAATCCTCTACCTTTTAGAGGAAGCTCAAGCAGACCTAAATGCCCAATGATCTCATTAAATATAAAAATATCATTAACATCCCCTCCTGGTAGATTTCTATTTTCCATTGATCGGATGAAATTGAAATCTCCCACTAACAACCATTTTTGTTCAGGTTCCACTTGCAGATTATACAACCAGTTAACAAAATCATCCCTCATCTCACCCTGACATGGCCCATAAACATTTACTAAGAACCACTCCTCGTTATTATGCACCGATGTAAAACTGATGATAATTCCAAAGGGCTTTACTTCAATTAAAACACCCTTAAAAACATCAGAACGCCAAACTGTCAGAATCCCACCCGAGGCGCCTCTCGAGGGTGATTCAATAAACTGATCAAAGCCCATAGGACATATTGCCTTAACTAAGGAACAGGAACAAGCAGTTAACTTAGTTTCTTGCAAGCAGACAATCACACACTGACTTTCAGCAATTTTCTCTCTAACAGAACGTTGTCGTGGTTTAGAATTTAGGCCACGAACATTCCAACAAAGAACCTTCCAATTACGCCTAGATCTTTTATTCATAATATAACCAGAAACAAAAAATCAGCCATTGCATGACATATAATGCCACACAAACCAAGCCATAATAAACAAAAGTCATCCAGACCAGACTGAGTGCATCAAGTTCAGAAACAACATAATGACAGCAAATTTAACAGGCTCACTACACCTAGCTAAAGATATAAGCAGCAACACTTAAACACCACTGGAGGAGGAATCATCCTTGGGATTAGCCATAAGATTCTCCTTGGACAGCAGGTTAGGATCAATCTCCAGCTCCGCTCCGATTGCTTGCAGAACATTGATAGGCGTGGGTGGAGGAGCATCTTCAGAGATGTTGCCATTCTCACCAGCAATGTCAGGCTTGGACTGGGCCGTCTCTTGGATGGGCTTGGACCTTGGACGCCTCTTGGTGGGCTGAAGGGAAAGCTGCTCAAAACTGACGGGTTTAAACCCATCAAGTTTTGTCGCGCTTCTTGTACATCTTCTAACAGAAGTATCCACCAAAGGAGCCACAGGTTTCTTTCTTCTTGTCTGCTTCTTGTCCTTGACCTGCGCAGAAGCAAAAACCACAAAAGAAGAAGAGATCTCCTCCAGGCCTGTAGGCACTACATCTTCTGCTTGCAATTCACCAGACACATCCATATCCACTCTTACATTGTCATTATCTGTGAAAACATCTTCAGATGATCTTCCAAAAAGAGCTCTGGCAACTGCGTGTTTAACCACAACTGGCCTCCGCAGAACAGGGCTGCTAGGAAAGCTCGGAACCAAAGAAGAGCTTCTCTATGAATCATCAAAGGCAATGGTCCATGAGCGCTTGGAATATGTCACTATCCCAAGTGGCTTGAAGAAGATTGGTCTCAGCACCTTCTTGACAACAAAATCAGGCAGAAGGTTCTCAAAAGATCTCTTCCAGATCATGTCTGGAGGTAGAGGTGGCCCAACCACAATATTTGCCATACCAATTATTAACTGATGCTGCTGAATAAGAGGAGGATGATATGGAACAATTGCTAAAGGATTATCCTCAATAGGCTACTGCACATTACCTTGTAACTGTTGTTCATGTTGTAACTCATTTTGTTCTTCCAACAGAATTTCCACATGTTGCTCCACAGACACAGAGCCCTCCGGCTGATCAATGACAATTGAGATCTGATCCTATTCTGGCAGTGCAGATTGGGGCTGCTGTGGGAGCTCCTCATCATTGTCTCCCCAATTGGCATGCCCCCATCCATCGTCGGCAATGTCATTGTTCTGAGCCACTGGAGGCGCTACAGGCGCATCATTCCATCCCAGCATCGGATATGGCGGAAGGACAAACATCAAGTTATCTTGCAAAAGGTTTCCAGGCAACGGGTGAGGATTTCCATCCAGAGGCATTGGATCTTCATCATTGGGCATCTGATCAGCAAAATCAACGCCCAACACATAACAAGCAGCAGTCCATGAAACTTGAGCTCCCCCCCATTCATCGTAGTCACCAAAAACAACATCACGTGGCACTAATGGTGTGTCAGGAAAACTTGCCTGCACTAGGGTCCTAACCAAGTAAGGATCTTCACTGTCCCAAGAGTGAAATTTCCCAAAGGTGCCAACCGCCTGAGATATGAACTCTGTATTGCGATAATCAAGAGGAATTCCAATAAACATAATCCAACCCTTGCGGAACCCGTGACTCCCCTTAAAATTTTCCCCTTCATCGCGCTTCATGAATCTCACAAAACGATCGTTGCCCAGAGGGAAAGGTGGGTGCTGAATCAAAGTGTATCTAACAGAAGGATCCCTCACTTGAAATAATCCTACGCCATGAAACCAGGGCTGAGCGGAGCGAACCAGAGTACCTCTGTCTTGTAGGAACTGCACAATCTCTTCTCTGACGGGTCCGATTGGACCCTCCGGAGCAGGCATGACCTCAGCCACCATGTACTCCTCATGACGGCGAGGTGGGCGAGCCGCAGGCGTGATGAAGGTGCGGGGAAGCCACCTGTCACCACCATCGATGATGTGATGGCCCGCCGGGACAAAGCGCTGCGGATCAAGCTCGTAGTTCGCCATTGTTGGAAGCTTGGAGGAGGGGACGGGGTTTTCGTTGGAAGGAATAGGGAGAGATTGGTACAAAGTGGGCGGTGATGATGTGACTGGGCAAGTTATCCCAATAACACCGGCACCATTCCCCTGACCGTCAGGATTTCCCGAGATACTCGTGTTTTGTTGCAGAGAAATTGGCCTCCAAGACAATCCATTGGAGCGCGCAAAATCATTATAGTCCCTGGTAAAATGACCCGTTCGTGAGCAAGCCGAGCAGACCGCTCGCATTCCACAAGAGGCTGCTAGGTGGCCCCTGGGGGAACACACAGTACAAGTTAAAACCCGGTCCACCATGTCATTGACCATGGCGTCAAACTATTGCGCTGCTTCTTGCAAAGACGGTATTTCCAGTGAAGGCTCTGGTGGGCTTGAGTTAGCAGAGGCATCTAGCATGACAGAAACTGGGGTATTCTGTGCCGAGGCAGGCCCAATTACCAAAGGCCCAGCAATTGGCCCAACAGACAATTCAGGTGACACTGGACCAGAAAGGTGGGCTTCCAAAGATGATGGGCTAGAATCCTGGTTTCCAATTTGAACTGGAGAGATTCCCGCTTCCGCAAATTGTGTAGATAGATTACCAGAAACCATGGGTCGTGGATCCACAGTTACCAAATCAAGTGGGGGCGGCGCGATCGACCGGTGCAACTCCGACAATGGTTGAACAGTACCAAACACGATCGGTGGCCGAGCTACCGTCCAATGCAAGTCAAGGGGAGGCGCTTGTCTAATAACAACACGCTCATGAGCAGAAAGAGAATAACCCCCATCCATAATAGTATCAATGCAATTTTGAGTAGCAGGATATCTATAACCCTTGCAAGCAGAATACTGCTCAAAAGTGGCAAAGGTCAATTTCTTTCGAACTGTGGAAGCTGACTTAAGGGAAGATCTAACCGGAGGCCTATGCATCGCCAAAAGACCCAGAGATGATCGGCGTTTAGTAGGACTAATCAGAATCCACTCTGCATCACATTCCTTACGCCAGATCTTAAGTTCCCGAACCCAATTAGGCCCTCCATTGCCCCAGAGATTGAAATAACATTTGAACAGATCGCAAGCAAAATAGCGCAGATCCATAAGAATAAAACCAACCTGCTTGCATGAAACTTGGAAAGAAAAAACCTTGTCTTTGACATGAAGAACCCGTAGGTCAATGGCCGATCCACCAATAGCAGCCTCCAAAGCTGCCGCCACCGAATCCTCCGACAACCGGAATGTATGGCGGCTAAAGGACACAATCAATGTGAAAGCCCTTCGTCCCAATGGGTGATCGTATGACCAGTGGATCTGAAAACCTCATCAGAAAAAGCTCTACCCTTGGAGAAATCCAAGCCAAGAGTAGATCCACCAGAAGAACCCATAAGAGATGGGTATTGCCTTGATCAAGAGGAGACGCCGGAGAAGATGATGATATCAATGTTATTTCTAGTTTTGAAGATGTATGTTCGTCTGTCATCCAGTGAAGCTTCACCCAGACTCTGGGCACAATGAATGCCTTGGCACTAGAATCTGTCGTCCCCAACCTGGACCAAGGTTTCAGTTGCCTGAGATGCTTTCCGTGCCTGAAGAAGTTGTATATCAAGGTGATGTTCCTTTCCTGTTAAATGTTAACCATAAGGGAGTTCAATTTTTTGCACCTTTTCCCAAGTTTACAGTGACAATGCACTATGATTTCTGAAGGAATTTTGGAGGATTTTAGGACATACACCCCACCCCATATTGGTTGCTTCATTCATATGGTTACAATCGTCCATAAGCATTTCTCCTTTGGATTCATCTGTACTAGTTTTCTTAGGGAATTTTTCATCCAATCCAACCTCTTGTGAAGAAGGCTACATGTTTCTAGATTGTAATCAAATTAATGCCCATGTTAATCATGCCAGATCGAAGATGGCATGTTGGTGCATTTTACAAATCCTGCAAACCAAATGGGCGTGTAGCAGTGTTCAAAACTGCATGTAGGCACTAACACGTTCTCTTCTTTTGCAGTGCATATTAGGCTCGGTGCAAGATGTTTATAAAGACAATCACATCGAGTGCCTGGATCTGCATGTCTGAAATATTACTTTGAACTCCTACCGGGGGACCCCACCGGAGATTACACTCACCAGGTTCTTTCCTGCCAGAGCAAAGGTGCTAAGGGTACTGAGGTTGAACACGCATCTAATTAGGAAAGATAAATGGTATGATTATCAGAGCCGGCTAGTACTGTGGCATGAAAGTGCCTCCAAAAATGCCAAACTTCGGATTGAAAGAGCATATGGCAAAGCAATTGGAAATCATTGTGTCAAACCCATACATGACTTGTCAGCGGCTGATCCCTTTTCAGAAATGACGCGGTTTGAAATGTTTGAATTTGGGCATTATAATCTTTGAATTTGAACCTTGAAATATTTATGGTATTTGTTATATTGAACCGTTTCTATTCTGTTGTCTCAACAAACAGATCATCCGGGTGAACCGCATGTCGTACATCGCACACACCTTGATCTGGCTGACCTTTTATTTTGTGTTGCCTAATCACAAACAGTTCATCCAAGTGAACTGTATGTTGTACATCGCACACACCTTGATCTGGATGACCGTTTCTTTTGTGTTGCCTAATCACAAATAGTTCATCCGAGTGAACCGTATGCTGTACATCGCACACACCTTCATCTGGCTGCCTGTTTCTTTTGTTCCTACTCATCGAAAATGGTTAATTGAACTGAACTGTATGCCCTGAATCGCACACGCAACTAAAATCTAAACCGTGTTTGATGCATCCGTCATCGCAAATGTTTTGCGCCTTTTTTGACGTTTTTTTACACCACCGTTTGCGATTATTGCATCACACATAGTTTCGTCGAAGGGTCTCTGATTGTAGTGTCGCGTTAGTAGCATCCTGTGGTAGTGAGGTGTTGACTACGATGAGATTTTTCTCACTCGTAGCGATGCTTAAGTCTGTCCGAATCATGTTAGCAATTGCCACATTTTATGAAATCTGGCAAATGAATGTCAAAACTGCATTCCTTAATGGATTTCTTAAAGAAGAGTTGTATATGATACAACAAGAAGGTTTTGTCAATCCTAAAGGTGCTAACAAAGTGTGCAAGCTCCAGCGATCCATCTATGGACTGGTGCAAGCATCTCGGAGTTGGAATATATGCTTTGATGAGTTGATCAAAGCATCTAGTTTTATACAGACTTGCGGTGAAGCCTGTATTTACAAGAAAGTGAGTGGGAGCACTACATCCTTTCTGATAAGTATATGTGAATGACATATTGTTGATCAGAAATGATGTAGAATTTTCTGAAAAGCATAAAGGAGTGTTTGAAAGGAGTTTTTCAAAGAAAGACCTCGGTGAAGCTACTTACATATTGAGCATCAAGATCTATACATATAGATCAAGATGCTTGACAAATTTTTTAAATGAGTACATACCTTGACAAGTTTTTGAAGTAGTTCAAAATGGAACAGTCAAAAAAGGAGTTCTTGCCTATGTTGTGCTACCTCTTGAGCATGCGTTGGTTTTCCCTTGAAGAGGAAAGGGTGATGCAGCAAAGTAGCGTAAGTAGTTCCCTCAGTTTTTGAGAACCAATGTATCAATCCAGTAGGAGGCCACACGCAAGTCCCTCGTACCTACACAAAAAAATAAGAACCTTGCAACCAACGCGGTAGAGGGGTTGTCAATCCCTTCACGGCCACATGCAAAAGTGAGATCTGATAGAGATGATAAGATAATATTTTTGGTATTTTTATGATATAGATTGAAAAGTAAAGACTGCAAAAATAAACAGCGACTGAAATAGCACGTTGGCGGGAGATTATTATGATGGAAGATAGACCCGGGGGCCATAGGTTTCACTAGTGGCTTCTCTCAAGATAGCATAAGTATTACGGTGGGTGAAAAAATTACTGTCGAGCAATTGATAGAAAAGTGCATAGTTATGAGAATATCTAGGCATGATCATGTATATAGGCATCACGTCCACAACAAGTAGACCGAAACGATTCTGCATCTACTACTATTACTCCACACATTGACCGCTATCCAACATGCATCTAGAGTATTAAGTTCATAAGAACAGAGTAACGCATTAGGCAAGATGACATGATGTAGAGGGATAAACTCAAGCAATATGATTTAAATTCCATGTTTTTATCCTCGATGGCAACAATACAATACGTGTCTTGTGGCCCCTGCTGTCACTGGGAAAGGACACCGCAAGATTGAACCCAAAGCTAAGCACTTCTCCCATTGCAAGAAAGATCATCTAGTAGGCCAAACCAAACTGATAATTCGAAGAGACTTGCAAAGAACCAATCATAAATAAAAGAATTCAGAGGAGACTCAAATATTGTTCATAGATAATCTTGATCATAAACCCACAATTCATCGGATCTCGACAAACACACCGCAAAAAGAGTTACAACGAATATATCTCCAAGAAGATCGAGGAGAACTTTGTATTGAGATCCAAAGAGAGAGAATAATCCATCTAGCTAATAACTATGGACCCAAAGGTTTGAGGTAAACTACTCACACATCATCAGAGAGGCTATGGTGTTGATGTGGAAGCCCTCCGTGATTGATTCCCCCTCCAGCGGAGCGCCAGAAAAGGCCCCAAGATGGGATCTCACAGGTACAGAAGGTTGTGGCGGTGGAAATAGGGTTTCGTGGTGCTCCTGGTTGGTTTCGGGGTATATGGGTATATATAGGAGGAAGAAGTAGGTCGGTGGAGTTGCGAGAGGCCCACGAGGGTGGGGGCACGCCCAAGGGGCAGGCGTGCCTCCCTGCCTCGTGGCCTCCTCGATTGTTTCTTGACATCCACTCCAAGTCCTCTGGATCACGTTTGTTCCAAAAATAACTCTCCCGAAGGTTTCATTCTGTTTGGATTCCCTTTGATATTCCTTTTCTGTGAAACACTGAAATAGGCAAAAAAAACATCAATTTGCACTGGGCCTTGGGTTAGTAGGTTAGTCCCAAAAATAATATAAAATAGCTTAGTAAAGCCCATTAAACATCCAAAACAGATAATATAATAGCAGGGAAAAATCAAAAATTATAGATACGTTGGAGACGTATCAGGCATCCCCAAGCTTAATTCCTGCTCGTCCTCGAGTAGGTAAATGATAAAAAGGAATATTTGATATGGAATGCTACCTAGCATATTTCTCAATGTAATTTCCTTTATTGCGGCATGAATGTTCAGATCCGAAAGATTCAAGACAAAAGTTTAATATTGACATAAAAATAATAATACGTCAAGCATACTAACAAAGCAATCATGTCTTCTCAAAATAACATGGCCAAAGAAAGTTATCCCTACAAAATCATATAGTCTGGCTATGCTCTATCTTCATCACACAAAGTATTTAATCATGCACAACCCCGATGACAAGCCAAACAATTGTTTCGTACTTTTGATGTTCTCAAACTTTTTCAATCTTCACACAATACATGAGCGTGAGCCATGGATATAGCACTATATGTGGAATAGAATGGTGGTTGTGGAGAAGACAAAAAGGAGAAGATAGTCTCACATCAACTAGGCATATCAACGGGCTATGGAGATGCCCATCAATAGATATCAATGTGAGTGAGTAGGGATTGCCATGCAACGGATGCACTAGAGCTATAAGTGTATGAAATCTCAACAAAATAAACTAAGTGGGTGTGCATCCAACTCGCTTGCTCACGAAGACCTAGGGCATTTTGAGGAAGCCCATCATTGGAATATACAAGCCAAGTTCTATAATGTAAAATTCCCACTAGTATATGAAAGTGACAACATAGGAGACTCTCTATCATGAAGATCATGGTGCTACTTTGAAGCACAAGTGTGGAAATAGGATAGTAACATTGTCCCGTCTCTCTTTTTCTCTCTTTTTTTATTTGGGCCTTCTTCTCTTTTTTTTATGGCCTCTTTTCTTTCTCTTTTTTTTCTCCTTTTTTCGTCCGGAGTCTCATCCCGACTTGTGGGGGAATTATAGTCTCCATCATCCTTTCCTCACTTGGGACAATACTCTAATAATGATGATCATCACACTTTTATTTACTTACAACTCAATACTTAGAACAAAATATGACTCTATGTGAATGCCTCCGGCGGTGTACCGGGATATGCAATGAATCAAGAGTGACATGTATGAAAGGATTATAAAGGTGGCTTTGCCACAAATATGATGTCAACTACATGATCATGCAAAGCAATATGATAATGATGAAACGTGTCATAATAAATGCAACGGTGGTAAGTTGCATGGCAATATATCTTGGAGTGGCTATGGAAATTCCACAATAGGTAGGTATGGTGGCTGTTTTGAGGAAGGTATATGGTGGGTGTATGATACCGACGAAAGGTGAGCGGTATTAGAGAGGCTAGCAATGGTGGAAGGGCGAGAGTGTGTATAATCCATGGACTCAACATTAGTCATAAAGAACTCACATACTTATTGCAAAAATCTATTAGTTATCAAAATGAAGTACTACGCGCATGCTTAGGGGGATAGAATGGTAGGAAAAGACCATCGCTCGTCCCCGACCGCCACTCATAAGGAAGACAATCAATAAATAAATCATGCTCCGACTTCATCACATAACGGTTCACCATACATGCATGCTACGGGAATCACAAACTTTAGAACAAGTATTTCTCAAATTCACAACTACTCAACTAGCATGAGTCTAATATCACCATCTCCATATCTCAAAACAATCATCAAGTATCAAACTTCTCATAGTATTCAATGCACTCTAGATGATAGTTTTTATTATACCTATCTTGGATGTTCATCATATTAGGACTAATTTTATAGCCAAAGCAAACTACCATGCTGTTATAAAATACTCTCAAAATAATATAAGTGAAGCATGTGAGATCAATAATTTCTATAGAATAAAACCACCACCATGCTCTAAAAGATATAGGTGAAACACTAGAGCAAAATTGTTTAGCCCAAAAGATATAAGTGAAGCACATGGAGTATTCTAATAAATTCCGATTAATGTGTGTCACTCCCAAAAGGTGTGTACAGCAAGGATGATTATGGTAAACTAAAAATCAAGGACTCAAATCATACAAGACGCTCCAAGCAAAACACATATCATGTGGTGAATAAAAATATAGCTCCAAGTAAAGTTACCGATGGACGAAGACAAAAGAGGGGATGCCTGCCGGGGCATCCCCAAGCTTAGGATTTTGGTTGTCCTTGGATTTTACCTTGGGGTGCCTTGGGAATCCCCAAACTTAGGCTCTTGCCACTCCTTGTTCCGTAATCCATCAAATCTTTACCCAAAACTTGAAAACATCACAACACAAAACTTAACAGAAAATCTCATGATCTCCATTAGCGAAAGAAAACAAACCACCACCTTAAGGTACTGTAATGAACTCATTCTTTATTTATATTGGTGTTAAACCTAATGTATTCCAACTTCTATATGGTACATAACCTCCGATACTAGCCATAGATTCATCAAAATAAGCAAACAACACATGAAAAACAGAATCTGTCAAAAACAGAACAGTCTGTAGTAATCTATATCAAACGCATACTTATGGAACTCCAAAAATTCTAAAATAAATTGATGGACGTGAGGAATTTATCTATTAATCATCTTAAAAAAATTATAAACTAAATAGCACTCTCCAGTAAAAATCTGTGGCTAATCTCGTGAGTGCTAAAGTTTCTGTTTTTTTACAGCAAGATTAAAAAGACTTCACCCAAGTCTTCCCAAAGGTTCTACTTGGCACAAACACTAATTAAAACATGAAAACACATCTAAACAGAGGCTATGTGAACTATTTATTTCTAAACAGAACCAAAAAGCAAGAAACAAAAATAAAATTGGGTTGCCTCCCAACAAGCGCTATCGTTTAACGCCCCTAGCTAGGCATAAAGGCAAGGATAGATCTAGGTATTATCATCTTTGGCATGCAATCCATAAGTGGCTCTCATAATAGATTCATAAGGTAATTTATTTTATTTCTAGGAAATTGTTCCATGCCTTTCCTTAACGGAAATTGGAATATAATATTTCCTTCTTTCATATCAATAATTGCACCAATCGTTCTAAGGAAAGGTCTACCAAGAATAATAGGCCATGAAGGGTTGCAATCTATATCAAGAACAATGAAATCTACGGGCACATAATTCCTATTTGCAACAATAATAACATCATTAATTCTTCCCATAGGTTTCTTAATGGTGGAATCTGCAAGGTGCAGGTTTAAAGAATAATCATCAAATTCACGGAAACCTAACATATCACATAAAGTTTTTGGAATCGTGGAAACACTAGCACCCAAATCACACAAAGCATAGCATTCATGATCTTTAATTTTAAGTTTAATAGTAGGTTCACACTCATCATAAAGTTTTCTAGGGATAGAAACTTCCAATTCAAGCTTTTCTTCATAAGATTGCATTAAAGCATCAACGATATGTTTAGTACAAGCCTTATTTTGACTATAAGCATGCGGGGAATTTATCACGGATTGCAACAAGGAAATACAATATATTAAAGAACAATTATCATAATTAAATTCCTTGAAATCCAAAATAGTGGTTTCATTGCTATGTAAAGTTTTGACCTCTTCAATCCCACTTTTACCAATTTTTGCATCAAGATCTAAAAACTCCGAACCATTGGGACGCCTTTTAACTAAAGTTGACTCATCTTCAGTCCCATCATTATCAAGATTCATATTTCAAAACAATGATTTAATAGGGGACACATAAATCACTTTTAGATCTTCATCTTTATTATCATGAAAACTAGAAGAACAGGCTTTCATAAAGTAATCTTTTTAGCACGCATCCTAGCGGTTCTTTCTTTGCACTCATCAATGGAAATTCTCATAGCTCTGAGAGACTCATTGATATCTTGATTAGGTGTAATAGATCTAAGTTTCAAAGAATCAACATCAAGAGAAATTCTATCCATGTTCCTAGCCAACTCGTCAATCTTAGGCAATTTTTCTTCAAGCAAAGCATTGAAATTCTTTTGAGAAATCATAAATTCTTTAACACTAGTCTCAAAATCAGAGGGCATATTATTAAAATTTCCATAAGAGCTTTTGTAGGAATTACCATGATTACTAGAGGAATTACTAGGATACGTCCTAGGATTAAAGTTTCCTCTATAAGTGTTGTTACCAAAATTGTTCCTACCAATAAAATTCACATCCATAGATTCATTATTATTCTCAATCAAAGTACACAAAGGCATATCATTTGGATCAGAAGAAACACTCTTATTAGGAAACAATTTCATAAGTTCATCCATCTTTCCACTCGAAACATTAATCTCTTCAATTGCATGCACCTTTTTACTAGTAGATCTTTCAGTGTGCCATTGAGTGTAATTAACCATAATATTATCTAGGAGTTTAGTAGCTTCTCCTAAAGTGATTTCCATAAAAGTGCCTCCCGAGGCTGAATCTAAAAGATTTCTAGAAGCAAAATTCAATCCGGCATAATTTTTTTGTATAATCATCCATAGATTCAAACCATGTGTAGGGCAATTACGTATCATTAATTTCATTCTCTCCCAAGCTTGTCGACATGTTCATGATCAAGTTGCTTAAAATTCATAATATCGTTTCTAAGAGAGATGATCTTAGCGGGAGGAAAATACTTAGAGATAAAAGCATATTTGCACTTATTCCATGAATCGATACTATTTTTAGGCAAAGACGAAAACCAAGTTTTAGCATGATCTCTAAGCGAAAAAGGAAATAGCTTCAATTTGACAATATCATTATCCACATCTTTTTTCTTTTGCATATCACATAAATCAACAAAGTTGTTTAGATGGGTAGCAGCATCTTCACTAGGAAGGCCGGCGAATTGATCTTTCATGACAAGATTCAACAAAGCAACATTGATTTCACAAGATTCGGCATCGGTAAGAGGAGCAATCGGAGTGCTAAGAAAGTCATTGTTGTTGGTATTGGCAAAGTCACACAATTTAGTATTATCTTGAGCCATCGTGACAAGCAAGAAATCCAACACACACGCAAACAAGAAGCAAGTGAAAAGAGATGAACGGAAAGAGAGGGCGAATAAAACGGCAAGGGTGAAGTGGGCGAGAGGAAAACGAGAGGCAAATGGAAAATAATGTAATGCAAGGGATAAGAGTTTGTGATGGGTACTTGGTATGTCTTGACTTGTGCGTAGACTCCCTGGCAACGGCACCAGAAATCCTTCTTGCTACCTCTTGAGCATGCATTGTTTTCCCTTGAAGAGGAAAGGGTGATGCAACAAAGTAGCATAAGTATTTCCCTCAGTTTTTGAGAACCAAGGTATCAATCCAGTAGGAGGCCACACGCAAGTCCCTCGTACCTACACAAACAAATAAGAACCTTGCAACCAATGCGATAAAGGGGTTGTCAATCCCTTCAAGGCCACTTGCAAAAGTGAGATCTGATAGAGATGATAAGATAATATTTTTGGTATTTTTATGATATAGATTGAAAAGTAAAGATTGCAAAAATAAACAGCGACTGAAATAGCACGTTGGCGGGAGATTAATATGATGGAAGATAGACCCGAGGGCCATAGGTTTCACTAGTGGCTTCTCTCAAGATAGCATAAGTATTACGGTGGGTGAACAAATTACTGTCGAGCAATTGATAGAAAAGTGCATAGTTATGAGAATATCTAGGCATGATCATGTATATAGGCATCACATCCACAACAAGTAGACCGAAACGATTCTACATCTACTACTATTAGTCCACACATCAACCGCTATCCAGCATGCATCTAGAGTATTAAGTTTATAAGAACAGAGTAACGCATTAGGCAAGATGACATAATGTAGAGGGATAAACTCAAGCAATATGATATAAACCCCATCTTTCTTTCCTCGATGGCAACAATACAATACGTGCCTTATTGCCCCTGCTGTCACTAGGAAAGGACACCGCAAGATTGAACCCAAAGCTAAGCACTTCTCCCATTGCAAGAAAGATCAATCTAGTAGGCCAAACCAAACTGATAATTCTAAGAGACTTGCAAAGGTAACCAATCATACATAAAAGAATTCAGAGGAGATTCAAATATTGTTCATAGATAATCTTGATCATAAACCCACAATTCATCGGATCTCGACAAACACACCGCAAAAAGAGTTACAACGAATATATCTCCAAGAAGATCGAGGAGAACTTTGTATTGAGATCCAAAGAGAGATAAGAATCCATCTAGCTAATAACTATGGACCCGAAGGTCTGAGGTAAACTACTCACACAACATCGGAGAGGCTATGGTGTTGATGTAGAAGCTCTCCATGATTGATTCCCCCTTCAGTGGAGCGCCGGAAAAGGCCCCAAGATGGGATCTCACGGGTACAGAAGGTTGCAGCGGTGGAAATAGGGTTTCGTGGTGCTCCTGGTTGGTTTCGGGGTATATGGGTATATATAGGAGGAAGAAGTAGGTCGGTGGAGCTGCGACAGGCCCACGAGGGTGGGGGCGCGCCTCCCTTCCTCGTGGCCTCCTCGATTGTTTCTTAACGTCCACTCCAAGTCCTCTGGATCACGTTTGTTCCAAAAATAACTCTCCCAAAGGTCTCATTCCGTTTGGACTCCGTTTGATATTCCTTTTCTGTGAAACACTAAAATAGGCAAAAAAAAACAGCAATTTGCACTGGGCCTTGGGTTAGTAGGTTAGTCCCAAAAATAATATAAAAGTGCTTAGTAAAGCCCATTAAACATCCAAAATAGATAATATAATAGCCTGGAACAATAAAAATTTATAGATACATTGGAGACGTATCATGTTGCAAGGTGTGAAGTTGAGTAAAGACTCAAAACCCGACCATGGCAGAAAATAGAAAGAGAATGAAAAGTCATTCCCTATGCCTCAGTCCTAGGTTCTATAAAGTATGCTATGTTGTGTAGCATATCTATTGTGTGCCTCACCATGAGTTTGGCGAGAGGGTACAATAGTGATCCAGGAGTGGATCACTGGACAAGTGGTCAAATTATCCTTAGTGGAATAAGGACATGTTTCTCGGTTATGGAGGTGACAAAAAGTTCGTCGTAAAGGGTTACATCAATGCAAGCTTTGACATTGATCCGGATGACTCTAAGTCTCAATCTAGATACATATTAAAAGCGGAAGCAATTAGCTAGAGTAGCTCCGTGCAAAGCATTGTAGACATATAAAATTTGCAAAATACATACGGCTCTGAATGTGGCAGACCCGTTGACTAAACTTCTCTCACAAGCAAAACATGAGCACACCTTAGTACTCTTTCGGTGTTAATCGCATAGCGATGTGAACTAGATTATTGGCTCTAGTAAACCCTTTGGGTGTTAGTCCCATGGAGTTGTGAACTAATCACATAAAGATGTGAACTACTGGTGTTAAATCACATGACGATGTGAACTAGATTATTGACTCTAGTGCAAGTGGGAGACTGAAGGAAATATGCCCTAGAGGCAATAATAAAGTTGTTATTTATATTTCCTTATATCATGATAAATGTTTATTATTCATGCTAGAATTTTATTAACCGGAAACTTAGTACATGTGTGAATACATATAAAAAACAGAGTGTCCCTAGTATGCCTCTATTTGACTAGCTCGTTAATCAAAGATGGTTAAGTTTCCTGGCTATAGACATGTGTTGTCATTTGATGAACGGGATCACATCATTAGGAGAATGATGTGATGGACAAGACCCATCCATTAGCTTAGCATGTTGATCGTCCAGTTTTATTGCTTTTGCTTTCTTCATGACTTATACATATTCCTTTGACTATGAGATTATGAAACTCCCGAATACCGGAGGAACACCTTGTGTGTTATCAAACGTCACAACGTAATCGGGTGATTATAAAGATGCTCTACAGGTGTCTCCGAAGGTGTTTGTTGGGTTGGCATAGATTGAGATAGGATTTATCATGCCGAGTATCGGAGAGGTATCTCTGGGCCCTCTCGGTAATGCACATCACTATAAGCCTTTCAAGCAATGTGACTAATGAGTTAGTTTCGGGATGACGCATTACGGAACGAGTAAAGTGACTTGCTGGTAACGAGATTGAACTAGGTATGATGATACCGACGATCGAATCTCGGGCAAGTAACATACCGATGACAAAGGGAATGACGTATGTTGTTATGTGGTTTGACCAATAAAGATCTTCGTAGAATATGTAGGAGCAAATATGAGCATCTAGGTTCCGCTATTGGTTATCGACCGGAGATGTGTATCAGTCATGTCTACATAGTTCTCGAACCCGTAGGGTCCGCACGCTTAACGTTTGATGACGGTTTGTATTATGAGTTAGGTGTTTTGGTGACCGAAGTTTTTTCGGAGTCTCGGATGAGATCACGGGCATGACGAGGAGTCTCAAAATGGTCGAGAGGTAAAGATTGATATATTGGAAGGTAGTATTCAGACACCGGAAGGGTTCCAGAGCGTATTGGGTACATACCGGAGTACCGGAGGGGTTACCGGAACCCCTCGGGGAAAGATATGGGCCATATGGGCCATAGGAGGGAGGCTAACCAGCCCACAAGGGAGGAGGCCGAATTGGATTAGGGATGGGGGTGGTGCCCCCCTTTCCTTCTCCTACTCCCTCTCCTTTCCCCCTTTCCCCCTCTGGAAGAAGGAAAAAAAGGGGGGCGAATCCTACTAGGACTCGAGTCATAGTAGGACTCCCCTCTCCCTTGCGCACCCCTTGGTGGTCGGCCTCCTCCTCCCCTCCTTTATATATGGGGGAATGGGGGCACCCCAAAGCACAACAGTTGTTTCTTAGCCGTGTGCGGTGTCCCCCTCCACAGTTTACCACCTCGGTCATATTTTCGTAGTGCTTAGGCAAGGCCCTGGGTGGATCATATCACCAACACCGTTTCCACGCCATCATGCTGACGGAACTCTCCCTCGACCCTCTACTGGATGAAGAGCTCGAGGGACGTCATCGTGCTGAACGTGTGCTGAACACGGAGGTGCCGTACGTTCGGTACTTGGATCGGTTGGATCGTGAAGACGTTCGACTACATCAACCGCGTTACATAACGCTTCCGCTTTCGGTCTACGAGGATACGTGGACACAATCTCTCGTCTCGTTGCTTTGCTTCTCCTAGATAGACCTTGCATGATCGTAGGATTTTTTTGAATTACTATGTTCCCCAACATTTTAATGCCTTTTCTCTCATAATTTGCAAGGTACACACAAAGAGGGAGAATTCCGGCAGCTAGAAATCTGGACCTGGAAAAGCTACGTCAGGCTACCTATTCTGCACACCTCCAAACAGGCTGAAAATTCATAGAGTATTTTTATGGAATATATGACAAATATTGGAGCAAATAAGTACCAGAGGAGGCCCACGAGGTGGGCACAACCCACGTGGGCGCGCCAGGGAGCCCAGGCACGCCCTGGTGGGTTGTGCTCACCCAGGCCCACCTCCGGTGCCCATCTTCTAGTATATAGGTCATTTTGACCTAGAACAAAAATAAGGAGGGTACTTTCGGGATGGAGCATTGTCGTCTCGAGGCGGAACTTAGGCAGGAGCACTTTTGCCCTCCGGCGGAGTGATTCCGCCGGGGGAACTTCCCTCCCGGAGGGGGAAATCATCATCATCATCATCACCAACACCTCTCCCATCTTGGGGAGGGCAATCTCCATCAACATCTTCAACAACACCATCTCATCTCAAACCCTAGTTCATCTCTTGTGTTCAATCTTGTTACCGGAACTATAGATTGGTGCTTGTGGGTGACTAGTAGTGTTGATTGCATCTTGTAGTTGATTACTATATGGTTTATTTGGTGGAATATTATATGTTCAGATCCAATATGCTATTTAATATCCCTATGATCTTGAGCATGATTATCATTTGTGAGTAGTTACTTTTGTTCTTAAGGTCACGGGAGAAATCATGTTGCAAGTAATCATGTGAACTTGATATGTGTTCGATATTTTGATAGTATGTATGTTGTGATTTCCTTAGTGGTGTCATGTGACCGTCGACTACATGACACTTCACCATATTTGGGCCTAAGGGAATGCACTATGGAGTAGCAATTAGATGATGGGTTGCGAGAGTAACAGAAGCTTAAACCCCAGTTTATGCGCTATTCCGTAAGGGACCGATTGGACCCAAAAGTTTAATGCTATGGTTAGAATAAAAATACTTTTCTCGTAGTTGCAGATGCTTGCGGGAGGGTTAATTATAAGTAGGAGGTTTGTTCAAGTAAGAACAACACCTAAGCACCGGTCCACCCACATATCAAAATATCAAAGTAGCAAACACAAATCGAACCAACATGGTGAAAGTGACTAGATGAAATTCCCGTGTACCCTCAAGAATGCTTTGCTTATCATAAGAGACCGTTTTGGCCTGTCCATTGCCTCAAAAGGATTGGGATACCTTGCTGCACTTTTTCTACTATCATCGTTTCTTGCTCGTTACAAATTATCTTGCTAACAAACTACTTTGTTACTTACAATTTCAGCACTTGTAGACATTACCTTGCTGAAAACCACTTGCCATTTCCTTCTACTCCTCGTTGGGTTCGACAGTCTTACTTATCTAAAAGAGCTACAATTGATCCCATATACTCGTGGGTCATCAATCACTGGTGCGTGTCGGTCCTAAACAAACGGTTTTTAACCCTTTTCCGTGATGACATTTGGAACCGTCACCAAGTGAGTGTGGGCGACAGGGGGGTCCTTCCCACACGTTCTAGAAACCATTGGGGATAGGGAGCCTTAATGCATATAGTTGTCCCTTTATAACCATTTCTGATATCTCAAATATCCTAAACACTTCATCCGTGCTACTCGTTTGTGCTTGCATTGCCATCATAATCGGAGTTTTGTGGTTCTGCCTAAAACCAGGTAGATTCCAGGCACGGGAGTTTTCCAGGAAGATTCTAGGCACGGGAGTTTTACGATGCCTGGCACATCACAAACAGTTCATGATTATAAACTGTGTACGATGGGTAGACAATCACACACATTTAGTTTTCCCGCACCGTATGTGATAGTGTCTGACATCACACACGCTTTGCAAACGGCAACTGTGTGCATGCTTACACATGATTCCTGTGTGTGAACCGTCTCGGATTATGGTGTATATCACAAACATTTGTGTTTTACCAACCGTGTGTGCCGTAATGACCTGCACAACGTAATTTCACCCTAATTTAATTGCTGCTATTTAAAATTGTACTTAATTTAAACTTGAAAGTAGGCTATAGCTTTATTCATATCCATCAGGTTCAAACAACCAATGCATTATTCGATTCATAGGTACATATGTTTAAGAATTACATAAGCACCAAATAAAGAATGATGTACCAGGATTCTATACTTGTACTATTACAGATGGTAAAGAAAGAGGCAACAAACATTCCAGTTGCTGAAAAAGGTGAAGCGGAATGGCCCTATTGTGCTCTTGTGGATGCAGAAGGCATGCAGGACTCTAGTCCAACCCCTTGTGATGGCCGACCACCAATCATGTAGTTTGAGAGGTAATCTTGAGTAAACCGCTTCAGGATCCACTACAAAAGAAAAAAGATTCAGATATTGTCATCTAACACAAATCATTACGGGCAGTAAAAAAAGGCTATAGGGTTCTTACTTACCATCCTGCAATTCACTGTTGTCTTGCATAAAGTGTAAACAAATAGTTCGATTGACATCTTTTGACCCATTTTGATACCAATCTTTAACAATTTCCTCACTTGATGCTGGTTCATGAATATCTCATTGCCCCATACGCAGAAAGGGTCGAAGTGTGGATCTTTGGCAATAATATATGTACCTAAAAGCATCATGTTAATATTAGAAGCTAAACAACAATTGAAAATGATGTAGTACAACACTCCATCCATCCCATTATACAAGATTTTATTACATGTATACCTAGACATCATCAGAACATTAAGGTAACACTCTTCCTTGTTGCTATGTAGCCTGGGATTGCATATTTAGTCATTCAATACAATGCATGTTGCTAAACAACAATTGAAAAACGAAAAGGCATGTTAACTGCAATATCCTTAACATCAACCAAATATCATAATTCATAGTGGTATTGTTGAAACTGTTATGACGAAATTGAACTGCACGACAAATAGTTGCACATATAGAGCATCACATTTGTGAAGAACTGAAATAAACAAGTCATAAGGACATCTCTAGGCGATCCTCAAAATGTTAAAGGACTAAAACCCTTAGTGGATATATATATATACTCCAGTAATTTTTGGCCTTTTCTAGTCGATCCCCTAAACTTAAGGTTGTAAACTTCAATTTGAGCAAGTTCAAAGAAAGTTCAACCGAAAGTAGCATGCATTCAAACATAAACATAGATAGTTTTGCATAACCGAACATAAAACATAAATTTAAACTAAGCTAAACTACTTTCGGTCGAAGTAGAGGTTGACCCAATCCTTCCTCGTCATGTACGGTGTGCCGCGAGCCGGGTCCGGGCCAATACTGTCGTCGAGGTCGTTGGGGAAGGCACTCCTCCACTTGTCGACGTCGATCTCCTCGTCCTCGGGGCCCACCTCGACGCCCTCCACGTTGTTGTTGCCGCCGCCTTCGACCTCGTCATCGGAGGAGAGCACGATAACCTTGCCGCCCTTCGTGCCGCCATCCTCGCCGCCTTCGACCTCGTCATCGGAGGAGAGTGTGATAACCCCGCCTCCCTCCACGCCGGCAAAGATCGCTCGCTCCTCCTCCATGAGCTCCGGGTGCTGCTGGCGGAGCTCTTGCATGTAGGCCTCGTCAGCGGCCTCGGCCTCGAGGTGCTCCCATGCCTCGCGGTCCTCCCGCGCCATAGCCGAGCTCACCACCCCTGGCTCTGGCGGAACGAGGTCGACCGGACCTGTGCCGAAGGGGAAGTTGAGCCTAGCCGCCGCGCCATGGTAGCGGACCTGCCAACGGTCATACTCCATGGCCGCGGTCTCGGTCGTGTGGAAGCTACCGAGCCACCGACGGGTGTGGGTCTCTCGATCTGTAATCTCGGCGACCCACGTCCTCCGCCGCTGCTGCCGGACCCCGAGGTAGGACTTCGTCGGCTGCGGGGTCCGAGGGAGGACGAGGAAGTCCTCGAACCGGCGTAGGGGCGCGGCAGCGGGCGGATCAGGGGACCGGCGACAGCGGATCGGGCCCGCGAAGGACGACGTGGACACCTCGGCGGCCACCTCGTCGGTGTCGGGCGAAAAGGCCACGGTAAACCCCTTTTTGGCCATTGGCTCCTCGAGCTCCCCGTCACACGGGAAGAGGTTGAGGATGGAGGCGCCGGTGATGGCGGCGACCTACCAATGGTTTCGAGGGTTGTGTGTGTCTGTGTGGGCGGAGGTTTTGGGGTGTGTGTGGAGGGGGCAAGGTTGTGTTTGAGGAAATAATGTGGCAACTGAAAATTTTACTAGGCGGGAGTAACAAGGCAGGGCTACTGAAAATTTGGATCAAGGGCGAGCAGATATTTTTGAGATTGCGAGGGATGCAGAGGCGAGAGTAAAATGCCGGGGCTAGTGAAAATTTGAATCAAGGGACTGAAGCAGAGCGGGAGTAATATACATGGCACACGGTCCGCACATACTAATCGTGTGCTATCAAACATTAAACCTTCCAGGTGGTAGATATTTTCGAGATTGCGAGGGATGCAGAGGCGGGAGTTTTTGGGGAGTGAGCTAGTGTGCTTGACACGTCGGCTGTGTACTGTAGCCGACGCACCTTCTCACGTAAGCCATAGGCGTACTATACACCGCGGTGCTCCAAGATATTTTGTACTACATCTCACATGATTGGTGATAATAAACTGTGTGGGATCTACTTGATTTGAATTACAAAATGGGGTCACAGCGGCAATGGATGTTATTTGAATTGCTAGACCTATTATCTGCAGTGAACATGCAACTATATGTGTGTCGTAAAAGAACTGGAGTTATTCAGGGTTCGTTTGGACATTTTATACAATAAACTGGTTTTCTAGCCATTTCACGTGTGCAATTCAAAATTAAACTACATGCACATGCTCCGGTGCATACAAATTGTTTGAAAAATCAAATCTGTGTCCTTCAGTGCATGCTTAGGTCCCATGCAAGAAATGGGAATGAATTTTTTGGGGTTCTTTTTGCCTTTTTTATACATTAACTGGGTTTTCTAGGCATTTTATGTGCATAATTCAAATTTGAACTACAAGCACATGCTCCAATGCACCAAAGTTGGTTGAACAATCACATGTGTGTCCTTGGGTGAATTTCTAGGTCCCATGCAAGAGAAGGGAATGAATTTCAAACACCACAACACTGTTGATTGCTGGCAAAACGTTGAGATACCTGGTTTTTAAATTCTAGTAAACCCAAAACTCGTCTGAAATTCATGAAACTTGGCATGCTATCATGGAGCAGCATCAACATGCCGTGGTGAAAATTTGTCCCATTTGGGGCAGGTTCGGGTATAAGCTTCTCACAAACCAGAGCTTCTCACAACAAGCATGATGGTTTCGATAGGGAACATCACACCTTTGGGGACGAAACAATATCCATTGCCTCTTATTGCTTTCAAATTTTTTTCTCGTGTCAACATATAACAACAGGAGTGTTGTGCCAATTTTTGGGATTTTTCGGGGTTCGTTTGGACATTTTTATGCATTAACTGAGTTTTCAATGCATTTATGTGCATAATTCAAATTTGAACTAGATGCACATGCTCCAGTGCATATAAATTGGTAGAAAAAACAAATATGTGTCCTTTGGTGCATGCTTAGGTCACATGCAAGAAATGGGAATGAATTTCAAACACCAGGGCACCGTTGATTGCCGGCAAAACATTGAGATGCCTGGTTTTTAAATTCTAGTAAATCCAAAACTCGTCTGAAATTCATGAAAACTTGGCATGCTATCATGGAGCGGCATAAACATGTCGTGGTAAAAAATTGTCCCATTTGGGGCAGGTTTGGTATATGCTTCTCACAAGCCAGAGCTTCTCACAACAAGCCTCATGGTTTTGGTAGGGAACATACGTCCCACCTTTGGGGACGAAACGATCTCCATTGCCTCTTATTGCTTTCAAAAAAATTCTCATGTCAACATAGAACAACGGGAGTGTTGTGTCAATTTTTGGGATTTTTTGGGGTTTGTTTGGACATTTTTATGCATTAACTGAGTTTTCTAGTCATTTTATGTGCATAATTCAAATTTGAACTACATGCACATGCTCCAGTGCATATAAATTGGTTGAAAAATTACATGTGTGTCCTTGGGTGCATGCTTAGGTCCCATGCAAGAGACGGGAATGAATTTCAAACACCAGGGCACTGTTGATTGCTGGTAAAACGTTGAGATACCTGGTTTATAAATTCTAGTAAATCCAAAACTCGTCTGAAATTCATGAAACTTGGCATGCTATCATGGAGCGGCATCAACATGCCGTGGTGAAAATTTTGTCCCATTTGGGACAGGTTTGGGTACAAGCTTCTCACAAACTAGAGCTTCTCACAACAAGCATGATGGTTTCGATAGGGAACGTACCACCTTTGGGGAGGGGACGATATCCGTTGCCTCTTATTGCTTTCAAAAAATTTCTAGTGTCAACATAGAACAACAGGAGTGTTGTGTTTAATCTTGGATTTTTTGGGGGTTCATTTCGCCTTTTTTATACATTAACTGGGTTTTGTAGGGATTTTATGTTTATATTTCTAATTTTAACTACAAGCACATGCTCCAATGCACCAAAGTGTGTTGAAAAATCACATGTGTGTCCTATGGTGAATTTCTAGGTCCCATGCAAGAGATTGGAATGAAATTCAAACACCAGGGCACTGTTTATTGCCGGCAAAACGTTGAAATGTCTGGTTTTCAAATTCTAGTAAATCCAAAACTCGTCTGAAATTCATGAAACTTGGCATGCTATCATGGAGCGGCATCAACATGCCATGGTAAAAAACTTGTCCCATTTGGGGCAGGTTCGGGTATAAGCTTCTCACAAACCAGGGCTTCTCACAACAAGCATGATGGTTTCGATAGGGAACGTCCCACCTTTGGGGACGAAACGATATCCGTTGCCTCTTATTGCTTTCAAAAAATTTCTAGTGTCAACATAGAACAACAGGAGTGTTGTGTCAATTTTTGTGATTTTTCGAGGTTCGTTTGGACATTTTTTATGCATTAACTGGATTTTCTAGGCATTTTATGTGCATAATTCAAATTTGAACTACAAGCGCATGGTCCAATGCACTAAAGTTGGTTGAAAAATCAAATATGTGTCCTTGGGTGAATTTCTAGGTCCCATGCAAGAGATGAGAATGAAATTCAAACACCAGGGCACTGTTGATTGCCGGCAAAATATTGAGATGCCTGGTTTTTAAATTATAGTAAATCCAAAACTCGTCTGAAATTCATGAAACTTGGCATGCTATCATGGAGCGGCATCAACATGATGTGGTAAAAAAATTGTCCCATTCGGGGCAGGTTCGGGTATACGCTTCTCACAACAAGCATGATGGTTTTGGTAGGGAACGTCCCACCTTTGGGTACGAAGCGATATCCATTGCCTCTTACTGCTTTTAAAAAAAATCTCGTGTCAAGATAGAATAACATGAGTGTTGTGTCAATTTTTGAGATTTTTCGGGGTTCGTTTGGATATTTTTATGCATTAACCGAGTTTTCAATGCATTTATGTGCATAATTCAAATTTGAACTACATGCACATGCTCTAGTGCATATAAATTGGTTGAAAAATTAAATTTGTGTCCTTGGGTGCATACTTAGGTCCCATGCAAGAAATGGGAATGAATTTCAAACACCAGGGCACCGTTGATTGCCGGCAAAACATTGAGATGCCTGGTTTTTAAATTCTAGTAAATCCAAAACTCGTATGAAATTCATGAAACTTGGCATGCTATCATGGAATGGCACCCGACATGTTGTGGCATTTTTCGTGTCCATGTTGAGAGAAGGCACACTCGAATAATGACAGCCAACAAAGGCATTTTGAAAAAATAGCTGCCACTTTAACATCTCAAACGTTTGTAGATTTCAAACCGTGTGTGTTCTTTTAACCATTCACGTGACGCCATGTGTCTTGGTTTTAATGGCTGTAGGAGGTGTTGTGCGGACAACTGCTTGACCTTGACTGAACGGGAGGCGTGCGAGCGCAGTCCGGTGCGCAGGCTGACCGAGAGGCATGCAAGCTGTCCTCCAATGCGCAGGCTCACCGGGAAGCATGCGTGTTGTACGCTGCACATGCTCACTGGGGAAGCGAGCCCTTTGACTTCCATGGCCGCCCGCCTTCCTCTCCATTAATGGCGCCCGAGCCACTTTTAATACGGGCGGCCTTACTGTTCGCCTCCCATTCCCCTCCCTCCCGCAGACCTTCACCAATGCCATGGCGCAGAACGATCATCTGTCACTAGTCCTCAAGTTTGGTGAAGTCGACTCCGAGCCGGAGGAGATAGAAAATAAGGAGGAATGGGGCCTCATGGACATGGCCTAGAACGAGCTGACCGCGGTG
Source organism: Triticum dicoccoides (assembly GCF_002162155.2). Classification (NCBI taxonomy): domain Eukaryota; kingdom Viridiplantae; phylum Streptophyta; class Magnoliopsida; order Poales; family Poaceae; genus Triticum; species Triticum dicoccoides. The sequence goes on from NC_041393.1 coordinate 240,562,093, forward strand.
GTTGCTGCCCCCGCTCCCGTCCCAGCTCCCATCCCCGCGCCCATGCCAGCGACCATCCCCGTAGCATTGACGGGCTGGTCGCCGAGCACTATCGCAGAGCTGAAAGCCGCAGACGTCAGTGAGGTCTCCGCGGACCCGCGCGAGCTCGTGCACATGCCAGCACCAGCACCCGTGCCCGTGCGCTTCCCTCCACCCACCATGGCGCCGGCCCCGTGCGTTTGGCTGCACCCGCCGTGCACATGCCCGTGCCCTGCTCCCCCCCCCCTCAGCAACATGTGACGTTGTCGTCGAACGCTACCTCTGAGCGGCGCCAGTTGCCGTCCTCCCGCGCCCCGCCCGTCGATCACGCGACAACATGATGTTTGATTTACAAGTGAAGAATATTTTGTGCCGCCTTGAAGACTTCAACAACGGCGTCCCGGAGGACGACAACGACAACGACGGCGCGGCACGCCGCCTCCGCCGCCGCCGGAAATAGTTTTTTTGGGGGTTTAATACTGTATCTAGAATTCTCGATCATATGAATATAAATTCGCAGTGTGATTGAACGAAAGATATGGTTTGAACGAACTTGCTTTTTCTCTCTCTTAATGTACATACTCATCAAACGTTTTTCTTTTGAAAATAAGGTCAATGGTTTTTAAATATAAAACACTCATCGCAAATGTTTTAGTTAGAACACCCGGATGCAAATTGACAGCTTCCCCAGGAAGCCAAGGGAAAATGGGTCGAGCAGGATTTCTGCATTCCTTCATCACAAATGGCTGTTTTGCATGACCCGTGTGCAACCACGTACAAACAATTGGGTAAGATTTGCATATCTGTCATTTTGGGTATATTGCCATTTGTCAAACTAGAAAGATTGACATTTGTTTATCTAGTAACATTGCCATTTGTCAACCTTGTAACACTGCGATTTGTCAAAATATGCAGCTAAAAATCACTAGCACTATCTAATTTTTGCAACTAAAATCACTAGCACTATTCATATGGACACCACTAGCAGGTGTGAGTTGATGGACGCATATGCAAATGTACCATTGATTACATACAACAAGTCATCAGCCCACAACGAGAACAAGGATACATGTTGGATTATAGATCATTTCCAACAAAACATTCTAGTAAAGTTTTTCTCACACAACAAATAACAAAGCGATGAAATGAACTTCAGCTCAACCACTCGTCGGCGTTGGAAACACTTGCTTTGAACCAGAAGTGATTCTCTGGGAAGGGCCAGCTACTGTCAATCTCGAGACCAACGCAGGACTGATCATCCAGGCTGAAGCGGCCTATGTCAGGACCCATATTGGGACAGTTGGGAAGCATAGCAATGTCCGAGGTATATATACAGTTGCTTCTCATAAATGGTAGTAACATTGTGTCAACAACAGCTGGATCGCCTTCCACCATCATTGGATAGTTTTGTCCAAGGAAGAGTGAGTTTCCTCCAAGACTTTCAATACTGAACCAGGGAGAAGGTGTTGGCGCTAGTACACTAGTATCCATCCCGAATACCCTGCAACGGATGTTGGAATAGGTCCGGAGAGTGCAACCATGCGAGACAACACCTGCTTCCTTAGTAACATCAGTAGTGCCCTGTATATAGACAAGAAGAGGTGATCCATCAGAATAAGTTGCCAGGCGCCACTGAGTATATGGGTCCAGCTCGTCCTCATGCTCATGATCATCAGCATCGTAATCTCCCCCTTGGTTATAAATTTTTTCAAGTATAGGTGGTGGAATGTTCACAGGACCTTGGAAACACAAGAAGGTTAATTAATTAGTAAAGGGAAACTAGCTAACCCGCATGCATGTGGATGAAACAATTATAATTATGGTGGAAGACAAACGTACCGAAAGCATGATGATTCCATGCAAAAACAGTGCCATGAGTGGTGGCAGCAAACACAAGACCCTCGTATTGAATTGCATCACAGTACTCATCCGTGTACAGAAATTGATTTTTGAGCAATATCCATCGAGGCGTGGAAGTAAGGAAGGCAACAAGCTTGTCGAAGATAGCAACAACTTCATAGTTCGAGTAATCCCAATAGCGGTTGGGAACTCAACAAATAGCTACCTTCCGTAGACGACAGTCACCATGATCATATTTGAACTCAAGTAGAATACCGGTGTACTCAACCTCTGGGCAGTCGTCTAAGATTTTTGGAAGTGGAACCCGGTGACGAGTATACACATTCACAAGTTCCCACTCGCAGTTGTACCAATATAAACAACCCAATCTCCATTTGCGCCTGCCCAAGCCTTGCCCTCAAGCGATGGCATCTTAACATCATACGTATAATTATCAAGCAGCATCAACTTGCACAAGGCGAGGCTTCCCTCGTCCCCGCGCCAGTCAGCAGGATCACGGCAAAGAAGATAGGGGAGATCAAACCTCTCCTGGACCCTTGGGTTCCTTGTAATGATGTTATTAGTTGATTCGAGAATGGTCTTCAACGAACCTGCCATGCTAGCCGAGTTGATGACGTCGCACCGATCAATGAGTTCCTCCACCACGTCATCTTTCAGATCGGGGCAAGAATAACAGGGTCATTTCCGGCCTATTCCCTCCATGGAGAAGATGATCAAACAATGGCAGAAGGAAGGGTGAAGGCAAATGGAGGGAGGAAGAGCGTGCGATGGCAGTTTCAAATCAAGAGGGAAAGGTGAAGATGCGGTGGACGGTTGCCACGGTACACGAAGAGGCGCCTGGGGAGCAAATGGTTGCCACAGAGGCCACACACTGACGACAAGGGCCGAATGAACCGCATGCGTATCACACACACCTTGATCTAGCTGACCGTTTCTTTTGTGTTGCCTAATCACAAACATTTCATCTGAGTGAACCGTATGCTGTATATTGCACACACCTTCATCTGGCTGCCCGTTTCTTCTGTGTTGCCTAATCACAAACAATTCATTTGAGTGAAACATATGTTGTGTATCGCACATGCCTTCATCTAGCTACCCATTTCTTTTGTTCCTCCTCATCGCAAACAGTTAATTGAATTGAATAGTATGCCCTTCATCGCACACGCAACTAAAACCTGAACCGTGTTTGATGCATTCGTCATCGCAAACGTTTTATACATTTCTGACGGTTTTCATACAGCACCGTTTACGATTATTGCATCGCACACAGTTCCTCGAAGTGTCTCTGATCGTAGTGTCGCGTTAGCAGCATCTTGCAGTAGTGAATGGGCGTATTCCAATGATGCGTCTTGTAAGACGAAGGAAGTAGACTTTATAAGAAATCCACACGGGGGATTGTCGCCATCATGCAGCACCCAGGATGATAGTGGGCTATGCACCGGGGGTGGCTCACCAAGGCGGACCAGGCAGGAGGCCCGGTAGGAGGAGCACAAGGCCCAGTAGCGGGATGAACCGACTTGTAACCATCTTGCCTCCCAAGTCACAAAGGGCGGCGACCTTGATCATATCTCCTCCCTGTAAAGCCTAATCTCCACCGCCTATACAAGGGGAGGTTGGAAAGGCTCTCATCACCATTTAATCTTAGAGAAAATAACTCTCGGCAGCAGCCTAGTTAATACCATTGTACTCCCTCGCACGAGGTATCCCACCATCGTGAATAAAAAGAAGAAGGGGGATGTAGGATATTACTCTCTGGAGGCCGAACCTGGGTAATATGTGCGTGCGGGCTCCGTCGTGGTACTTCCGATCTCGTCAGGAACCCTATCGAGAGATCTGACGGTTTTCTGCATCATCACCGATTATGAGGTCTTGCCGGCAGATATCCACCAATCGCACACCCCATACACCTTCGCACACATTTTTGGTCGGCCCATGTGCGGGGTTAGTGTTACTATTTTTTGTTTTTGTTTCACATTTTTTTATTTGTTTGTTGTTCTTTTACTTCTATAGAACTATTCATCAATCTCAACTTCTATTTTTTCGGGTTTTAAACATGTTCTTCAATTCAAAATATGTTCATAAATTCAAAGTTGTTTCTGAATTTATAAATATTTCTGAATTTTCTAAAATATTCAAAAATTAAAAAAAGTTTGTGTATTTCAAAAATTATTCCCAATTTTATTCCAAAAGATGTTAGTAGATTATAAACTATTTACAGATAAAAACATTCATCTATTTCATAAAATGTTCATCAATTCACAAACAAATATTCATGAATATAAAAAATGTTCTTTGATTTAAAAAAATATTAGCCGATACAATAAATGTTCAGGAATTAGGAAAAATGTTCATCGATTCAATTTTTTTAGATTATTTTAAAAAAAATCCTGATTTCAAAACAAATCATGAAATTTCTAAAACTGTTCACTGATTTTCACAATTTGTTCCCAAATTTATTGAAAATGGGAAAACAGAAACAATAGATAAATAATAAAAGGAAATAAAAAGAAAAACGAAAAATAGAGAAAACACATCCTAGTTTTGTTCGCCTGTTCTCTTTCCTTTTTTTGCTAAATTCGTTCAAAATAAAATCAAAGAACATGTTCTTCAAAATCCACGAAATTTATAAATTTGAAAAAATTCATTGTTTTTTTAAAGTTTATCGAGTTTGAAGAAAGTTCATCCAATCTGAAAAAAATCAATGGATTTAAGAAAAAATCATCATAATTGAAAAAGTTCATCGAATCAGAGAAAAGTTCATCATAATTAGAAAAAGTTCATCGAATCTGAAAAAAGTACATCAATTTTGAAAAAAGTTCATTGATTTTGAAAATAGTTCAGTGTATTTGAAAGAAAGTTCATCGATTTCTTATGAAAAAGTTCATCAAATTTAAATAAAGTTCACCAATTATTTTTTAAAAATCATCAATTTTGAGAAACGTTCAATGAATTTGGAAAAGGTTCGTCAAATTTATCAAGAAAAGGAAAAACAGAAACGAAAAAGTAAAAAGAAAAAAGAAAAACCGATTAAAATGCAAGGAGAAATAAACGACGAACTGAAGAAGCGAATAATAAAAGAAATAAAATAAATATCTGCCTCACAATGGTGGGCTAGGCTAATCGTTAGTGTGCTCTCGGTAGAGAATCTGGGAATTCTCTATTTGACGCGCGCTGCGTCAGGCTGTCGGCGTTCGCACAGGCGAAGCGACTGAGCGACGCGATGGGCCGGTCCATTATAAGTACGCACTTCGTGTACTATATCATCCGGTTTTGGGAACTTTCCAGAAGGTTCCCTGAACCATGTTTATTTTATTTGACCGGTTTATTTAATTTAAGTTTTTTCGTTTTTCCCCTTTTCTTTTTGTCATTTTCTGTTTCTGTTTCTTTTTCTTCTTTCTATTTCTTTTTTTTTCTGTTTGTTTTTTGTTCCTCTTTTCTTTTTCGACTTTATTTTTTCATTCTTCAACTTTTCCAAATTTAAAAAAACGTTCCAAAAACATAAAAATGTTCAAATTTTAAAATTTGTTCGTGAGTTCAAATTTTGGTCATAAATTAAGAAAATGTTCCATTTTGGTCATAAATTCCGAATATGGTTCAAAAAATGTTCCCATTTTTAAAAAATTGTTCGTAAATTCCAAAAAATGTGCATGTTTTTTTCAGGAGTTTTGAAATTGTTCAGTTTCAAATTTTGGGTCAAAAGTTTATAAAATGTTCGGACAGTTCAAAACATGTTCCCATTTTAAATAAATTTTCGCATATTTCAGAAAATGTGCAAATTTATGTTTTTGAGTTTCAAAATTGTTCAGTTTCAAATTTTTGTTCACAAATTTCAAAAAATGTTCGGGCTGTACAAAACATGTTCCCGTTTTCAAAAATTGTTTGCAAATTTAGAAAATGTGCACGTTTTCATTAATTTCAGGAGTTTCGACATTGTTCAGTTTCAATATTTTGTCCACAATTTCCAAAAAATGTCGGGCAGTTGAAAACATTTTCCCGTTTTAAACAATTGTTCACAAATTTATAAAATGTGCATGTTTTCATTTTTTCAGGAGTTTCGAAATTGTTCAGTTTCAATTTTTTGTTCACCAATTTCCAAAAATGTTCGTGTTTTCAAATTTTGGTTTGAAATTTAAATAAATGTTCCCGATTTTAAAAGTTTTTTTTCGCAAATTACCATTTTGTTTGTGTTTCACAGATCCCTTTGTTTTTTCTGTAAGTTGTGAAAATATTAGTTCAAAAATTCAAAAAAAATAAATCACGGTTTATCAATTTGTTCGGAATTTTGTAATTTGTTCACAACTTCAATGAATGGTTCATGTTTTTCAAAAACATTTCCTGCTGTTTCTAATATTTTGTTCGCATATAGAAAAATATGTTCCTGTCTACGAAAATATGTTCTTTTTTTTGCGGGTGTACGAAAATATGTTCAGAAGTTCAAAAAATGTTCGCACTTCTTGAAAATGTACACTTACAGCAAAAATGTACACTTTTCTTAAAGATGTTCGCTACAGTAACTAATTCCGGCTCGATGCAGTAGACATGTCCGGTTTTTACATTTGCGCTTAGTTATTTGTAGTGCGCGCTGTCATATTGCAAGCAAAGCTAGTTAGATGGAGTGGCTGGGACAACACAGTCGTAAGAGCATCTCTAGCAGATCCCGCATCTCGCCGACCCAAAAATTGCGTTTGCAGTTCGCGGAAAAACGGTTTTGCAGGTCGGCACAGACAGCCACAGAGGCAGACCCCGCAAAAAGGAACCATATAAAAGGATATTCGTGCAATATGCTCTTTTACGGGTTGGTTTTAGCTGCGACAGAACAGACCCTTCAAACTTAAACTGTAAAACAGAATATTCGCTTATATTCTTTCCTCACGTTTTTTTCTTCCTCTCATCCATGTCCATGGTCAATTAGCTTGCTCCCGCGAAACCGATGGATAACACACAAAGCGGTCAAAAACGAAGCCGCAGACGACCAAATATGAAGCGCACGAAGCGACCAATCGAGGAGCTAGCAAGCTCCTCCGTCGGGGCTCGAATTGATCGAGAGCTAGCTAGCTAGCTTAGCACGAATCCATCCAGGGGCGAGCTAGCTAGCTCCTCTGTCGCCGCAGCGAGAGAAACGGCCGGGGCTAACAGCCGCGGTGGGCGGGCAACGGCCGGACAGCCGGGCGAGCTTCATGGTGTTGGCGGCAGCAAAGATTTCTCAACCGCCAATGTTAACCGGTATGCAGGGCCCTAAGAAAGTTGCCTTCAAAACTGTAGATATGAGGGTTTCGGCTGGGCCCCTTAAAAAAAAATTAAAGGTCGGACGATTTTAAGGGGTCTGTTCAGGCCATTTTTTCGATTGGAACCGCAAAAAGCGGTTATTTTGCAGGTTTGACCACTTATACAGGGTCTGCTAAAGATGCTCTAAGCTGTTGGTCGCTGGTTCGACACCTGACGAGGAATATCCTATTCGCCGCTCGTTGCGTCAAACTACCGGCGCTTCGCACAGGCGAGCGACCGAGCAGCGACGCAACGGGCCGGCCCGTTTAACCGTTCTAGCACTCCCGATTTTGGGAAGCTTCCAGAGGTTCCCAGCTGGTTTTTTCCGGTTTTGGGAACCTTCTAGAAGGTTCCTGAACCGGTTTTTTATTTTCCTTTCCTTTTCTATTTCTATTTCTGTTTCTTTTTCTTTTCTTTTTTTCTTTTTTCTTTTTCAAGTTTATGTTTTCTCTCTCAAAAAAATTTCGTACTTTTACAAAAATGTTCAAAATTTAAAAAATGTTCGTGTTTTCAAATTTTGTTCATAAATTCAAAAACTGTATGCATTTATCAAAAAATGTTCGGAATTTTCAAAAAATATTTTGTGTTAACGAAATTGTTCAGAATGTTTTTGTTCAAAATTTTGACAACTTTTAAAAAAATGTTCGCGATTTGAAAAAAATATTATGTTTCAAAAATTGTTTTCAATTTTCCAAAAATGTTCATGAATTTATGAAGATATTAGTTTTATATTTTCTTCACGTATTCAACCTTTTTTCACGTATTCAAAAAATGTTCAACTTTCAAATTTGTTTGGGATTTTTAAAATTGTTTTCTGTTTCTAACTTTGGTCTAAAAATGTTCTTGTTTCCTTTTCGGTTTCTTTTTTCGTTTCTTTTTTATTTTTCAATTTTTTTTGAAAAAGGTTCATGTTTCAAAAATTGTTCGTAACCTTAAAAATTGTTCCCACTTTCAAAAAACCATCATTTTTTTTTAAAAATGGCCGCATTTTCCAAAATTGTTCATAAATCCAAAGAATGTTCGCATTTTAAACAAAATGTTGTGGGATTTAAAAAATGTTCGTATTTGCCTTTTCTTGGTTTTCTTTTCTATTTGGAATTTTCAATAAATGTGTTCACTAATTTGAAAAGAAATCATGTTTTTGACAATTTGTTCGCAAACTCAAAATATGTTTGAGGCATTTGAAAAAATGTTATCATTTTCTAAATTTTGTTTCATAAATTTGAAAATGTTCTGTAATTTCAAAAAAAAGTTCCAGCCTTTTCAATTTTGTTCACATACTCCAAAAATGTTCATGTTTTCTGAATTTTCTGAAAAAAATGTGTTTTGAACAAATTATTCATAATTTCCCCAAAAAAAATCATGTTTAGAAAAAATTGTTCATGATTTCAAAAAAAATGTCCCTGATTTTTCGAAAATGTCATAGTTTTTTAGAAAATTCCAAAAATGTGCACGTTTTCATTTTTTTCAGGAGTTTTGAAATTGTTCAGTTTCAAATTTTTGTTCACAATTTCAAAAAAAGTTCGGTGGTTTAAAACATGTTCCTGTTTTAAATAAATTGTTCGCAGATTTCAAAAAAATACGCACATTTTAGTTTTTGAGTTTCAAAATTGTTCAGTTTCAAATTTTGTTCCCAAATTTTAAAAAATGTTCGGAGGTACAAAACATTTCCCGCTTTAAAAAATTGTTCGCAAATTAAAAAAATGTTTGGGAATTTCATAAAAATGTTTCTGTTTCCAAATTTTGTTCAAAAATTCAAAAATGTTCTAGAAATGTAAAAAATTATTCCAATTTTACAAATTTGTTCGCAAATTCAAAACATAGTGTCATTTTCAAAATTCGTTCACATATTCAAAAAATGTTCATTTTTGAAAATTTGTTCACAAATTCAAATGTGTTCGCATCTTTAATTTTTGTTCGCAAATTCTAAAATATTTGGTATTTCAAAAATGTTCTTGTTGTCCAAATTTGTTCTTGTTTTCGGAATTTTGTCACAAATTCGAAATATGCTCGAGTTTTTTGAAAATAGTTTAGTTTTGAAAACATTATCACCTTTTCAGTTTTGTTACTGGTTTTGGAAAAGATGTTTTGCGTTTACGAAAAGTAGTTCATAATTTAGAAATTATTCTCATATTCAATTTTTTCCCTACTTGTTTTTATCTTCTATTCAGTTCCCAAATAATGTCGCGTTTCAAAAAATATCCTTTTTTACGCTTGAAAATTTTAATAGAAGTTTAATATGTAATTGTATGCAAGAAACCTATGTTACTATAGTGGCTATGGACTCGCTCAGGTTCTTTAATGTTGGCGCTGCATATTTTTCATATTAACTCGCGTGTCGCAGTGGGTAGCGCGCGGTGCTTATCTACAGCAGCTCGCGGGTTCGATTCCTAGCTAGCGTGCTTTTATTTTTCCGATTTTTCATTCTGCGGAGGTTAGCTAGTGGGCCGGCCCAGGCGAGTCGTCTCCTATGCGAAACTGTGACTACTTGCCGCAATAAGCGGCGCATAGGAGTTCCCACCTGACGACGCGCTTGCCTCCCCTTTTTAGCGGATTTTAGCTTTCTTTTCCTTACATGATAGGCCGGCCCAGTCCGGCTGCCTCGCTGCCTCCCTTGTGGGTGGCGACGCCGGTTTGACGCAAAGAGCGTCCAATAGGAGCTCCCGTATTCTGCGCCTTTTTTTGTTGAGAGTTTGACGAATACAGGGCTATTTGGCCCGGCCCAGGTAATGGCAGTTCATTCTACACCCGTCGAACATAGAGGTGGCGGGATCGAATTCTGCACCCGTCGTTCGTCCTAGGGCTCGGCCCATTTTGCTATCTTTTCTCTGTTTTTGCAATGTACGCACACGTCATGAACGCTAGTTTGATCAGGGCATGCAGTTCCTTTTCTCTCACTGATTTTGGGAACCTACGGGTTTTGAGGGGCGTTTTTCCTGGTGTTCTCTAGAATTTGTTTTTTCTAAAAAAAATTCAAATTCGTGACCTTTTTCTTTAAATTGTAAACTTTTCTTAAATTCGTAAAGTTTTCAAAACCATGAGCTATTTTTCAAATCAACATTTTTTATAATCATGAACTTTATTTTGAAATTCATTGGACATTTTTTCAACTTGTGATATTTTTTCAAATCCATGAATTTTTTCCAAATTTGTGAAAAAAAATTCAAGTAGGTGAAATGTTTTTAGCGCCGGCTTGGTCGTCTGCCCGGCCTCTTCTCGGCGCTTCCCCGCTCCCTCCTCCGGCGGGCTGGCCTTGGGAGCTGCTTTTGGAGATATACCCTAGAGGCAATCATGTATGATGATATTTCCTATGTGTTTATGTATAAAGATAGTCTTTGGACATTATCAATGATGTGTATCGGCAAGTATGTGACTTGTTTGTGGGACTATGCATTATATGGTGACTGTCCTAAAAGGTCCCTAGTCGAAAGGGCTGTGTGGACGCGCAGCCGACTAGACTAGCATATGACACGGTCGATGGCTTGGTCTCACTAGCCATGGAGCATTGGATGCTAACCGGATAATATGGACTTGGAAAGGTCTGGTCGGATTCGACGTAGTCGTATCCGAGTCAAGATAAGGTCCGAGTCGGACAGACCCAACTATGAGACGCAGCGATATGTCATCTGTGAGTCTCTAGTACAACATACGTTCTATGTCCTAAGACCTGAGCTGACGCATGTACTCGGGATGGTGACAGACTTGCTTTGGGCTGACCAAATGCTACTCCGTGACTGGGTAGTTACAAAGGTAGGTTTCAGGTTTGTCCAGTCCCATGCTGCGAGACATGGTCGAGCAAGATGGGATTTGCCCCTCCAATCAGGAGAGATATACTCTGGGCCCCTCGTGTGATCCGACCAGGATAAGCATGGCCATGCGACAGGGATTATGAGATAATCTGGTTTGTGGTCGGTATCACTGGAACGAGAAAGAGGTCGGGCTAGCACAAGGATGACAATCTCGCCTTGAGCCCGACAACATATATCGTGCGACAAAGGGAACAGAAGTGTGACACGTTGTACAGGTCCGCCTAACCAGCTTCATAGTCTGCTTGGTAGTTGGCACGCCTTGCTAGAGGCCGCTACCAACCGTGCAGGTCGGAGGTGATCCGAACTATGACCAAGCCGACTTGAACCTAAGGGGTCGCGCGCTTAAGGGAAGGAACCTACTAGGTCGGTTCGTAGGACACTGGTCGGATGTGATCCGAACTGGACTAGGAACGCGACCGAGTAGACTTTGGGCTTTAGGGTCCGTGCGAGGCCCAAGTGTTGAGCCCACGACGGACGCCTATATAAGGTGGAGGTGCAGCGCACTTATGAGGTTGATCGCTTCAGCCTTGCGACTAGGGTTTGCATGTGTTGCGAATAGACACCTCCACTCGCCGACTGTGTGATCGAACCTAGCAGTCCGCCGCACGGTGTTCCTCCTGCACGCGCGGATATCGTTAGAGGCGGTGCACTTGCGCCGCTCCGGCGAACTTGTACGTGGGATCGGACGACCGGCTGTTCGAGGGAGACAGGACGAGGAGGAGACGATCCACGCGGACGCGCTGCCTCAACTCTATCTCCGCTGCACGGCATTGCGCGTCTAGTGGTAACAAACTGTGATCCATCTCCCGTAGCATGTTCTTGGTTGTTCTACGTGTAGGATATTTTAATCTGCAGTTGACGCACCCTACCGTAGATCCCAACAGTGGTATCAGAGTCTCTGCTATAGGATTTGGATTCATATTGTATGCATATTAGATATGTGGAGGCAGTAGATGAGATCTGTTGTCGTTGATAAGATCGGCTATGTGCACGATTGATGTGATCAACTGCACATGGGGATCGTTGAGGCTATGTTTTCTGATGATCGGAGTCGATGAGGTCGTGACACGATCCACCCCTACCAGTCGGTCATCCGCCATCGGGGTTAACAATGAAACATAAATCCGAATCGGATTCGCGATGATCGATATGATCGGTCAAATGAGAAAATTCGGCGTGAACGGAGTTCAGATGCGATCTGTGATTTTGGAAAACGTCGGGCGCTACCCGCACCCGCGAGGGGTGCTGCCCCTTCGAACCCCGCCCGCTAACCGGCTAGCGGGACTGCCGTGTGCGTAGGCCGGGTATTTTGTACCCGACATACAAACCGGTAGAATGCGATGCATAACTTTGTTTTGCAGGTTTGATGTGAATAGTATGGCTCATGTGTATGAGATGCATGTGTGTAATTTATACGTGGCCTGCGTGTCATGTTTGTCAGCCGGCAGGAGGCAAAGTGCTGTCATTATATTGTATAATGACCTGTGTGTCGACTTGTGACTCTATGTAAAATTCATTACTAGTTGTAGTAGTTGGATAATAGAGATCAGGTTGGTGGCTTGGTGTCGCGGCGTGACAAACAATATGGAGTTCGTAGATGGTCATCGGAGTCGGAGCCGACCTGGAAGAACGTCCATGAAGGAGCCATACTATTTCACAATATGTGTTTATTTGTGATTGTTATGCTTCTTTGGTTCTATGCATGTTAGAATGGTAGAATGATCCCTCATGAATATCAAGCGAATTGCCATCCCCGATGTTGCACCTTCGCACGTCAAGTACGTCTAGTAGTGGGCTCATAAAATTGGGGTGCTGCTAGGTGTCCTTGAACTGAAGGGTTCGTGTCGGACATGGACATGCACTGCATCAGGTTAACTTGACAAGGCTATCAAAACGGTTTTGGGCCTTGTGGCAAAGAAGGTTGGGAGCCGGGGTATGAGATACCTTCCCGACTGACAGGAGTCGTATAGAGATACGATTAGCAAGGAGTTGCTTACCGGATAGGTATGTTGGCTAGCAGTGATGCTAAAGCTCACTAGTCGCATGCGCTAGTCGGATCCTAAATCACTGAGAGTTTGCGGAGGGATGCTGACTTCAGTGGGAGTATTTCTGTTTAGGCGAATTACTCTACATAAACACATTGCTTAGTGATTGCATATTTTCTACTGTAGATCAATGGCACCACCTGCTCAACCCAACTTTGCATTGAAATCAATTCTGGAAAAGGATAAACTGAATGGAACAAATTTTACCACCTGGTATAGAAATCTGAGAATTGTTCTCAAGCATGATAAAAAGGAACATGTTCTAGAGGATCCACTTCCAGAGGAACCTGTCGATAATGCTAATGCCACAACTAAGAATGCCTACCAGAAACTCGTTGATGAATCAACGGAGATCAGCTGTCTGATGCTGGCTTGTATGGAGCCTGATTTGCAATAGCATTTCGAAAATGTTGAGGCTTACGATATGATCGAGAGTCTCAAGAGCATGTTTCAGACATAGGCTAGGACCGAAAGGTTCAACGTCTGGCGATCCTTGATGGATTGCAAGCTGAAGGAAGGTGATCCACTGAGCCCACATGTGATCAAGATGATCGGATATGTGCAAGCTTTGGATCGTTTGGGCTTCCCGCTCTTGGATGAGCTGGCTAGTGATGCTGTTCTGGGTTCTCTTCCGCCCAGCTATGGGACGTTCATCTCGAACTATCATATGCATGGCATGGATAAGAAGCTCACTGAATTACATGGGATGCTCAAAGTGGCAGATCAGGATATTAAGAAAGGCACGCATCAAGTGTTGATGGTGCAGAAATCGGCTAAGTTCAAGAAGAGTTGGTCCAAGAAAAAGGCTAAGGTAAAGGGCACAGAGACGGTAACCTCCACCGCTGCGCCAAAGTCTGGACCGGACTCGAAGACCATTTGCTTTCACTGCAAGGAGACCGGTCACTGGAAGAGGAACTGTAGCAAGTGGCTTGCAGAGCATGGCAAGAAGGCCGGGAATGCTGCTTCAGGCAAAGGTACACTTGTTGCATATGTTATAGACATTTACCTTGCTGACATACCTAGTAGCTCTTGGGTATTTGATACCGTATCGGTTGTTCATATTTGCAACTCGATGCAGGGGCTAGTAAGAACTAGGCGTGTGGCACAAGGGGAGATTGACATCAGGGTCGGCAACAAAGCAAGAGTTGCTGCGTTGGAGGTCGGCACGATGCAGCTCCAGCTTCCTTCCGGATTCATTATGGAATTGAACAATTGTTATTACATTCCTGCACTTAGTCGGAACATTACTTCTGCCTCATGTTTGATGAGTCAAGGTTATGAATTCAATTTAAAGGACAATGGTTGTTCGATATTTTTGAATGGTGTGTTCCACGGCTATGCACCCATTGTTGATGGGCTATTTATATTGAATCTAGAACAGGAACCAATCTATAACATGAATGTCAAGAGGCATAAGTCTAATGAGATAAATCCCACATACTTCTGGCATTGCCGGCTTGGACACATTAGTCTGAAACGCATGAAGAAGCTCCATGATGATGGGCTCCTAACTTCGTCCGACTTCGGGTCGTTCGAGACATGTGAATCATGCTTGCTTGGCAAGATGACTAAGTCTCCTTTCGCAAAGAGTTGCGAGAGGGCGTCCGAGCTGTTGGAGCTTATACACAGTGATGTGTGTGGTCCAATGAGCACAACTGCCAGAGGTGGCTATCAGTACTTCGTGACTTTTACCGACGAGTTGAGTAGATATGGATATATCTATTTGATGAGGCACAAGTCGGAAACTTTTGAAAAGTTCAAAGAGTTTCAGAACGAGGTTGAGAATCAGCTCGGCAAGACTATAAAGCTTCTGCGATCTGATCGTGGAGGTGAGTACATGAGCCAGGAGTTTGAGGATCATCTGAAAGGTCAAGGTATAGTACCTCAGCTCACACCTCCGGGTACGCCATAGAGAAACGGCGTGTCGGAACGAAGGAATAGGACCTTGTTGGACATGGTCCGGTCTATGATGAGCAAATCGGATTTACCCTTGTCATTTTGGGGATACGCTGTCGAAACTGCAGCTTTCACACTTAACAGGGTACCATCAAAATCCGTAGACAAGACACCACATGAGATGTGGACCGGGAAGAGTCCCAGTTTGTCTTTTCTAAAGATTTGGGGTTGTGAAGCATTTGTCAAGCAACTTATGTCAGACAAGCTTACACCTAAATCAGATAAATGCATATTCGTGGGATATCCGAGGGAAACCTTGGGATATAGCTTCTACAACCAGGAAGAGAACAAAGTGTTTGTTGCTCGGAACGGGGTTTTCCTTGAGAAAGTGTTTCTCAGTCGGGAGGCCAGTGGGAGGACGGTTCGACTCGAAGAAATTTGAGGACCACTCGGGGACGGCTCGGCTGGTGATGAGATCATACCGGAGTCAGTCAGGGAACCCGTAGTGGAAGCGGCACCGGAACCACGGAGGTCGGAAAGATTGCGCAAAGTGCGCGATGTATTGTTGCTAGAAAGCAACGAGCTGACCACATATGCGGAAGCGATGGTGAGCCCAGATTCCGAGGCATGGCTGGAGGCCATGAGATCCGAGTTAAAGTCCATGGATGAGAATCAAGTCTGGGACTTGGTTGATCCGCCGCCTGGCGTAACAGCCATTGGTTGAAAATGGGTCTTTAAGAAGAAAACCGGTGTGGATGGAAATGTTCAGATCCACAAAGCTCGGCTTGTCGCTAAAGGTTATGGACAAGTTCAAGGAATTGACTACGACGAGACTTACTCGCTGGTAGCGATGCTGAAATCGGTGAGGATCATACTAGCTATAGCTGCATATTTCGATTACGAGATATGGCAGATGGATGTCAAAATGGCTTTCCTTCACGGAAATTTAACCGAGGACGTGTATATGATACAACCCGAGGGTTTTGTCGATCCGACTAGCACTAGTAAGGTATGCAAGCTCAAGAGATCCATTTATGGGTTGAACCAAGCATCTCGGAGTTGGAACATTCGTTTTGATGAGGTCGTCACTGGTCTCGGTTTCATCAAAAGCGAAGAGGACTCTTGTTTATACAAGAAGTTAAGTGGGAGCTTGATAGTGTTTTTGATCTTGTATGTGGATGACATATTGTTGATCGGGAACAATGTTTCGATGCTAAACTTGGTCAAGGAATCATTGAATGGCAAGTTTTCGATGAAGGACCTTGGTGAGGCAGTCTATATTTTAGGCATTAAGATCTATAGAGATAGATCGAGGAGGCTGCTCGGCTTAAGCTAGAGCACGTACATAGATAAAGTGTTGAAGTGGTTCAACATGAGTGAGGCGAAGAAAGGGTTCTTGCTGCTCTCACATGGTATAAGGCTAAGCGAGACTCAAAGTCCTTCGACATCTGATGAGCGAAGCAGGATGAGTAGGATTCCATATGCCTCGGCAATCGGATCCATCATGTATGCCATGATATGTACAAGGCCTGATGTTGCTTTTGCAATAATCCTAACAAGTAGATACCAGGCCAACCCAGGTGAGAGTCACTGAGCAGCGGTAAAGAATATTTTGAAGTACCTGAAAAGGACTAAAGAGATGTTCCTAGTTTATGGAGGTGAGGAAGAGCTCGTCGTAAGGGGTTACGCCGATGCTAGTTTCCAAACCGACAGAGATGATTGTCGATCACAGTCCGGATTCGTGTATGTCCTAAACGGAGGAGCAGTGCACTAGATGAGTTCCAAGCAGGATACGGTGGCCGATTCTACCACAGAAGCCGAATACATTGCGGCTTGTGAAGCTGCAAAGGAAGGTGTTTGGATCCGGCATTTTCTGGATGATCTTGGTATTTTCCCAGCCTCGGTGAAACCGTTGGACCTTTATTGTGATAATTCTGGTGCCATCGCACAAGCCAAGGAGCTGAGGAATCACCACAAGGTCAGACACATAGATCAGAAATATCACCTGATACGAAAGATCGTAAAGAATGGTGATGTAGAGTTATGCAAGATTCACACGGATGTAAATGTTGCAGATCCGTTGACTAAGCCGCTTCCACAACCCAAGCATGAAGGGCACGTTAGAGCTATGGGCATTCGATGTCTATTTGATTGACTCTAGTGCAAGTGGGAGACTGTTGGAGATATGCCCTAGAGGCAATCATGTATGATGATATTTCCTATGTGTTTATGAATAAAGATAGTCCTTGGAAATTATCAATGATGTGTATCGACAAGTATGTGAATTGTTTGTGGGACTATGCATTGTATGGTGACTGTCCTAAAAGGTCCCTAGTCGAAAGGGCTGTGTGGACGCGCAGTCGACTAGACTAGCATATGACACGGTCGATGGCTTGGTCTCACTAGCCATGGAGCATTGGATGCTAACAGGATAATATGGACTTGGAAAGGTCTGGTTGGATTCGACGTAGTCGGATCCGAGTCGAGATAAGGTCCGAGTCGGACAAATCCAACTATGAGACGCAGCGATATGTCATCTATGAGTCTCTAGTACAACATACGTTCTATGTCCTAAGACCTGAGCTGACGCATGTACTCGGGATGGTGACAGACTTGCTTTGGGCCGACCAAATGCTACTCCGTGACTGGGTAGTTACAAAGGTAGGTTTCAGGTTTGTCCAGTCCCATGCTGCGAGACATGGTCGAGCAAGATGGGATTTGCCCCTCCGATCAGGAGAGATATACTCTGGGCCCCTTGTGTGATCCGACCAGGATAAGCATGGCCATGCGATAGGGATTATGAGATAATCTGGTTTGTGGTCGGTATCACTGGAACGAGAAAGAGGTCGGGCTAACACAAGGATGACAGTCTTGCCTTGAGCCCGACAACATATATCGTGCGGCAAAGGAAGTGTGACACGTTGTACAGGTTCGCCTAACCAGCTTCATAGTGTGCTTGGTGGTTGGCACGCCTTGCTAGAGGCCGCTACCAACCGTGCAGGTCGGAGGTGATCCGAACTATGACCAAGCCGACTTGAACCTAAGGGGTCGCACGCTTAACGGAAGGAACCTACAAGGTCGGTTCATAGGACACTGGTCGGATGTGATCCAAACTAGACTAGGAATGTGACCGAGTAGACTTTGGGCTTTAGGGTCCATGCGAGGCCCAAGTGTTGAGCTGGCGACGGACGCCTATATAAGGTGGAGGTGCAGCGCACTTATGAGGTTGATCGCTTCGGCATTGCGATTAGGGTTTGCATGTGTTGCGAATAGACACCTCCACTCGCCTCCGACTATGTGATCAGACCTAGCAGTCCTCCGCACGGTGTTCCTCCTTCACACGCGAATACCGTTAGAGGCGGCGCACTTGCGCCGCTCTGGCGAACTTGTACATGGGATCGGACGACCGGTTGTTCGAGGGAGACAGGACGACGAGGAGACGATCCACGCGGACGCGCTGCCTCAACTCTACTTCCGCTGCACGACACTGCGCGCTCTAGTGGTAACAAACTGTGATCCATCTCCCGTAGCATGTTCTTGGTTGTTCTACGCGTAGGATATTTTAATTTGCAGTTGACGCACCCTACCGTAGATCCCAACAGCTGCACCGCCCTCCCCCCCAGGCGCGACGGGTCCCTCCATGGGCATGTCCCTCTAGGCCTTCCTCCCCGTCACATCGCCTGGGGCAGCATCGGCCCCTCCTCCGGACGCGCCCCTCCTGCGGCTCCCCCCACGGGCGACCTCCCACCCCCGGTAGCGGTCCCTCTCTCATCGTCGCTGCCATTGGTGGCTCCGTCGCCCCTCTCCTCCGACCCTGCACTGTCGTTATGCTCCCGACTCTCCTGCTCCTCGGCTGCTCCAGGCTGGCGCCCCTGCCCCCCTCCGTGGCGAACCCCGACACAGATTGGGAGACCCAGGTGACCACCCCGGTGGCCTTCCAACCTCCCCCTCCGCAGTCCACGGCCTACTCCTGCTGCGGCCGGTCTTCCTCCTCCCGGGCGATGTCCTCCCGCCTTAGTGCTCGGCTCGTCGCTGCCCGACCGGATGGCAGCCCGGCTCTGCCCATCATCGAGCGGGCAGAGCTCCGGGTCGTGGCCTGAAATCTAGAGCCAGGTACCCCTGCCATCCTACCCTCTGCTGCTACTTGCTCGTTTTCTGCTCTCGAGTTGGTTCCGCTTGGCCACCTAGAAGGTTGCGGCGGATTCCGCGATCATCTTCAGGGGGAGGCCTCTCCCCCCTTAGTCTAGATCGCGGCCATCCGTGCCCACGAGATTCTTGACGGTAGACTGGCGGAAGCCCATGCAGCTCTGCTCATGCCTCCTGCTCCCCAGCCTTCTGTGGAGATAACCACCCCGACGCAGCCTCGGAGAGCGGGGGGTCTCCTTCCGCTTGGAGAGGCGGAGCTCCGGGGCCGCACTCGGTCTTGGACCGCTGCTCTCCGGGCCCAAAGCGCGTCCCGTGTTCTGGGGGTCAAGCAGCCCCCCAATGGCTCCTTAATGCATGCCCTCTTGTGGAACATCCGCGGCTTCGGTCATGATGGCCAACACCGCCAACTCATCGAATACATGCGAGATGAACACATTGACATAGTCGCCATCCAGGAAACCATGCGTACAGAATTCTCTCTTCTGGAGCTTGATAGGCTGAGCTCCCACCTTTTTGCTTGGCATTGGCTCCCTTCTAGTGGGAGTACCGGCCATTCTGGTGGCATCCTTTTAGGAGTGAAGGATGCCACCGTTGAGGTGGGTAGTATGGGCCGGGGTCAGTTCTTTGTTATCATGGAACTTTATGAACGGGCCCTTGTTGGGGAACATAGTAATTCAAAAAAAATCGTACGATCATGCAAGACCTATCTAGGAGAAGCATAGCAACGAGACGGGAGAGTTTGTCCACGTACTCTCATAGACCGAAAGCGGAAGCGTTTAGCAACGTGGTTGATGTAGTCGAACGTCTTCACGATCCAACCAATCCAAGTACCGAACGTACGGCACCTCCATGTTCAGCACACGTTCAGCACGATGACGTCCCTTGAGATCTTGATCCAGTTGAGGACGAGGGAGAGTTCCATCAGCACGACGGCGTGGCGACGGTGAAGATGAAGTTACCGGCACAGGGGTTCGCCTAAGCACTATGACGATATGACTGAGGTGTTAAACTATGGAAGGGGGCACCACACACGACTAAGAGATTGTCTGTTGTGCTTTGGGGTGCCCCCTGACCACGTATATAAAGGAGGGGGAGGAGGAGGCCGGCGGCCAAGGAGGGCGCTCCAAGAGGGGAGTCCTACTTGGACTCCTAGTCCAAGTAGGATTCGCCCCCTCCTTCCTTCCACCGGAGAGGGAAAGGGGAAGGCAGAGAGAGTGAGAAGGAAAGAGGGGGGCTGCGTCCCCTCCCTAGTCCAATTTGGTATGGGCAAGGGGGGGGGGGGCGCCTCCTCACGTGGCCTGCCTCCTCTCCTCCACTATGGCCCAATAGGCCCAATAACTTTCCCGGGGGTTCCGATAACCTCCCGGTACTCCGATAAATCCCTGAACCATATTGGAACCATTCCGATGTCCGTATATAACCTTCCAATATATCAATCTTTACCTCTCGACCATTTCGAGACTCCTCGTCATGTCCGTGATATTATCCGGGACTCTGAACAAACTTTGGTCATCAAATCACATAACTCATAATACAAATCGTCATCGAACGTTAAGCTTGCAGACCCTACGGGTTCGAGAACTATGTAGACATGACCGAGACACATCTCCGATCAATAAACAATAGTGGAACCCGGATGCTCATATTGGCTCCTACATATTCTACGAAGATTTTTATCGGTCAAACCGCATAAGAACATATGTCATTCCCTTTGTCATCGGTATGTTACTTGCCAGAGAATCGATCGCCGGTATCTTCATATCTAGTTCAATCTCGTTACTGGCAAGTCTCTTTACTCGTTCCGTAATGCATCATCCCCAAACTAACTCGTTAGTCACATTGCTTGCAAGGCTTATAGTGATGTGTATTACTGAGAGGGCCCAGAGATACCTCTCCGATACACGGATTGACAAATCCTAATCTCGATCTATACCAACTCAACAAACACCATCGGAGACACCTGCAGAGCATCTTTATAATCACCCAGTTACATTGTGACTTTTGATAGCACACAAAGTGTTCCTCCGGTATTCGGGAGTTGCATAATCTCATAGTTAGAGGAATATGTATAAGTCATGAAGAAAGCAATAGAAATAAAACTAAATGATCATTATGCTAAGCTAACGGATGGGTCTTGTCCTCTAATGATGTGATCCCGTTGATCAAATTATAACACATGTCCATGGTCAGGAAACTTAACCATCTTTGATTAACGAGCTAGTCTAGTAGATGCACACTAGGGACATATTGTTTGTCTATGTATTCACACATGTACTAATTTCTGGTTAATATAATTCTAGCATGAAAAATAAACATTTATCATGATATAAAGAAATATAAATAACAACTTTATTATTGCCTCTAGGGCATATTTCCTTCAGTCTCCCACTGGCACCAGAGTCAATAATTTGGATTACATAGTAATGATTCTAACACCCATGGAGTCTTGGTGCTGATCATGTATTGCTCGTGGAAGAGGCTTAGTCAACGGGTCTACAACATACAGATCCGTATGTATTTTGCAAATCTCTATGTCTCCCTCCTTGACTTGATAACAGATGGAATTGAAGCGTCTCTTGATATGTTTCGTTCTCTTGTGAAATCTGGATTCCTTTGCCAAAGCTATTGCTCCAGTATTGTCACAAAAGATTTTCATTAGACCCGATGCACTAGCTATTACACCTAGATCGGATATGAACTCCTTCATCCAGACTCCTTCATTTGCTCCTTCCGAAGCAACTATGTACTCCACTTCACACGTAGATCCCGCCACGACGCTCTGCTTGGAACTACACCAGCTGATAGCTCGACCATTCAATATAAATACGTATCCGGTTTGTGAGTTAGAGTCATCCAGATCAGTGTCAAAGCTTGCATCGACATAACGATTTACAATAAGCTCTTTGTCACCTCCATTAACCAAAAACATATCCTTAGTCCTTTTCATGTATTTCAGGATGTTATTGACCGCTGTCTAGTGATCCACTCCTGGATTACTTTGGTACCTCCCTGCTAAACTTATAGCAAGGCACACAACATGCCTGGTACACATCATTGCATACATGATAGAACCTATGGTTGAGGCATAGGGAATGACTTTCATTTTCTCTCTATCTTCTGCAGTGGTCGGGCATTGAGTCTGACTCAACTTCACACCTTGTAACACAGGCAAGAACCCTTTCTTTGACTGATCCATTTTGAACTTCTTCAAAACTTTATCAAGGTATGTGCTTTGTGAAAGTCCAATTAAGCGTCTTGATCTATCTCTATAGATCTTGATGCCCAATATATAAGCAGCTTCACCAAGGTATTTCATTGAAAAATTCTTATTCAAGTATCCTTTTATGCTATCTACAAATTCTATATTATTTCTAATCAACAATATGTCATCCACATATAATATTAGAAATGCTATAGAGATCCCACTCACTTTTATACATGCTTCTCCAAAAGTCTGTATAAAACCATATGATTTGATCACACTATCAAAGCGTATATTCCAACTCTGAGAGGTTTGCACCAGTCCATAAATGGATCACTGGAGCTTGCACACTTTGTTAGCACCTTTAGGATCGACAAAACCTTCTGGTTGCATCATATACAACTCTTCTTTAAAATATACATTAAGGAATGCAGTTTTGACATCCATTTGCCAAATTTCATAACCATAAAATGTGGCAATTGCTAACATGATTCGGGCATACTTAAGCATCGCTACGGGCGAGAAGGTCTCATCGTAGTCAACTCCTTGAACTTGTCGAAAACCTTTTGCAACAAATCGAGCTTTGTAGACAGTAACATTACCGTCCGCGTCAATCTTCTTCTTGAAGATCCATTTATTCTCTATAGCTTGCCGATCATCGGGCAAGTCAACCAAAGTCCACACTTTGTTCTCATACATGGATCCCATCTCAGATTTCATGGCCTCAAGCCATTTCGCGGAATCTGGGCTCATCATCGCTTCCTCATAGTTCGTAGGTTCACCATGGTCAGGTAACATGACCTCCAGAATAGGATTACCGTACCACTCTGGTGTGGACTGTACTCTTGTTGACCTACGAGGTTCGGTAGTAACTTGATCTGAAGTTTCATGATCATCATCATTAGCTTCCTCACTAATTGGTGTAGGAATCACTGGAACTGATTTCTGTGATGAACTACTTTCCAATTTGGGAGACGGTACAATTACCTCATCAATTTCTACTCCCCCCCACTCACTTCTTTCGAGAGAAACTCCTTCTATAGAAAGGATCCATTCTTAGCAACGAATATCTTGCCTTCGGATCTGTGATAGAAGGTGTACCCAATAGTCTCTTTTGGGTATCCTATGAAGACACATTTCTTCAATTTGGGTTCGAGCTTATGAGGTTGAAGATTTTTCACATAAGCATCGCAACCCCAAACTTTAAGAAATGACAACTTAGGTTTCTTGCCAAACCACAGTTCATATGGTGTCATCTCAACGGATTTAGATGGTGCCCTATTTAACGTGAATGCAGTCGTCTCTAAAGCATAACCCCAAAACGACAGCGGTAAATCAGTAAGAGACATCATAGATCGCACAATATCTAATAAAGTGCGGTTACGACATTCGGACACACCATTACGCTGTGGTGTTCCAGGTGGCATGAGTTGCAAAACTATTCCACATTGTTTCAAATGAAGACCAAACTCATAACTGAAATATTCATCTCCATGATCAGATCGTAGAAACTTTATTTTCTTGTTACGATGATTTTCCACTTTACTCTGAAATTCTTTGAACTTTTCGAATGTTTCAGACTTATGTTTCATCAAGTAGATATACCCATATCTGCTCAAATCATCTGTGAAGGTCAGAAAATAACGATACCCGCCGCGAGCCTCAACACTCATCGGACCACATACATCAGTATGTATTATTTCCAACAAGTCAGTTGCTCGCTCCATTGTTCCAAAGAATGGAGTCTTAGTCATCTTGCCCATGAGGCATGGTTCGCAAGCATCAAGTGATTCCAAAAGTCCATCAGCATGGAGTTTCTTCATGCGCTTTACACAAATATGACCTGAACGACAATGCCAAAAATAAGTTGCACTATCATTATTAACTTTGCATCTTTTGGCTTCAATATTATGAATATGTATATCACTACAATCGAGATTCAACAAAAATAGACCACTCATCAAGGGTGCATGACCATAAAAGATATTACTCATATAAATAGAACAACATTCTCTGATTTAAATGAATAACTGTCTCACATCAAACAAGATCCAGATATAATGTTCATGCTCAACGCTAGCACCAAATAACAATTATTCAGGTCTAAAAAAAATCCCGACGGTAGATGTAGAGGTAGCGTGCCGAGGCGATCACATCAACCTAGGAACCATTTCCCACGTGCATTGTCACCTCGTCCTTAGCCAATCTTCGTTTAATCCATAGCCCCTGTTTCGAGTTGCAAATATGAGCAACAGAACTAGTATCAAATACCCAGGGGCTACTATGAGCATTAGTAAGGTACACATTAATAACATGTATATCACTACAAAAAAAAGACACATCCGTGACATATTGGGCCGAACGATTTTTTTACTGTCATGCTTATGACACTTCTATGACGATAATTGTGACAAAACCTGGTATCATCATAGATGTGGTGGGCTCCTACTTTTATAACAAAAAATCATGACAGAAAATGGGCTTTTCGTCCTGGGCGGGCTGGAGACGCAAGTGCATGACATCTTTGGGCCATCCATGACGGAAAAAACCGTGGTAGAAGCGAGGGGAGGAAAATATCGGTGAGTTCCCGGTTATGGTGGGTGGTCGGGGCCAAGTGATGCGTGTTTCTCTCATACACGTACGTGCACGTCTGCGAGGCGTTGCACTCTAAGTGAACACGAGCGAGGCGTTGGGCTCTAACTGAACCCGAGCGATTGCACTAGATATGTTACTGAACCCGAGCGATCGATCCCTTCCTGAGTGATTCCCTCGCTACTACTGCTAACTGATGCCGACCAAACCTTGCTACCTCCTTTACTTG
>NC_041393.1:240587573-240605036 GCF_002162155.2 Triticum dicoccoides
GGGTGAACAGGACCCCGTGGTGCTGCCGCTGGATGAACAGGACCCCAATCGATCGAGCCGGTTGGGGGGTGGATGAACAGGACCCCGTGGAGGGCTAGATGAGTAGGACCCCGTGGAGGGCTAGTTGAACGGTAGCTGGTGGAGGGCTAGTTGGACAGTAGTCAGCGGAGGGCTGGATGAACAGTAGCCCGTGAGGGGTGGTTGAACAGGACCCTGTGGAGAGGGCTGGTTGAACAGTAGCCGGTGGAGGAGCAGTGGAGGCTGGATGAACAGGAGCCTGTGGATGAACAGTCGCAGGTGGAGGCTGGAGGAGGTCAACGATGTATGAACGGTAGCCCGTGGAGGCTGGAGGAGGTCGACGGCGGAGATGAACAGTATCTCGTGGAGTTCCGTTTTGCGGTACGCCACACCCCTCCCGATGAACAGGAACCCCGTTTCGACCATAGCGCTCCAACACAAGTCCGTTTCCTCCGTTTTGCGGTACGCCACACCCCTCCCGATCAACAGGACCTCGTTTTGACCGTAGGAGGTCCAAGAGAAGTTTGTTTCCTCCGTTTTGCGGTACGCCAGACCCCTCCCGATGAACAGGATCCCGTTTCGACCGTGGCCGGTCGAACACAAGGCCATTTCCTCCATTCTGCGGTACGCCATGCCTCCTTTTGATCAGCTGTTCCATCCAAGCCGGTTGGCTCCCGATGAACACGACGTATTCCGTTGCCTCCCGATGAACACGGCGCATTTCATTGCCTCCCGATGAACATGAGGAAGACGCAGTTTCTCCATTCCGACACAACCATGTATACGAGCCCTGGCCATACGTATGCGCAAGTAGGCGTTCGAGACCCCGCCCATATGTACGTACATGGCCGTATTTACTTTCTTGCACCCTGGCAGCTGTACATACGTGTACACGATATTAACGGGACTACGTGACATGCTACGTGCGCGCCTCTTCTATGACATGTCCCTTCCTTACACGGCCACGGTTCATCGGTGCAACCTGCAGACAGACCGATTGTATGTACGTACACGTTCGCGACCAGAATGACAACACTACGTATGCTTCAACCAGGTGGGTCCCAACTGGCAGGCAGTTCCTTGCATGCGAAGATGTAGCTGGTGGGTGCTAGCAGTCAGGGGGCGAATCATTTTTTTGCCTGTAATATGGACGCACTTCCTTGCATGCCAAGATGTAGCTGGTGGGTCCCAACAATCAGGGGCGAAACATTTTTTCCCGTAATATGGACCCACTTCCTTGCGTGCGAAGATGTACCTGGTGGGTCTCAGCAGTCAGGGGGGAAACATTTTTTGCGAAATACGGTGGCCCGTCCGGTGGGTCCCTGCTGTCAGGTGGAGGAATCATTATTTTATGTGTAATAAGGAGGTACTTCCTTGCTGTGGCCGTGGACCCAGCTGTCAGCCTCTCCACGTACAGTACTCTTCCGATGGAAGTCGTTCATTGACCACATTGACCACGCCGCGCCGAGAGCACCAAGGCAGTGGACGACGGTGAGGCCTAGGAAGGGGATGACACAGAGCCGGGGAAGACGCGGCAGTGGATGCCCATGCAGAGAGGAGTACGAGGGTTCACTGGTTCGACTGCAGTGTGAGGCTGCCGTCACCGCAGGGCCTGACCAATGGTGGGAGTAGTAGGGGGCGGTGAGGCCTCAACGGCAGCACAACCGGCCACTGGAGGTAGGAGCAAGCGATCTCGCCGGCGCTGGTTTGGGCGGCTAATGCAAGAAGAGCAATGATTGAAGAAGCAGCAGGACCGTTCGATTCAAATCCAACGGTCACTGCTGCTAGAATCGTTTGTTAACTAAGTTGACAAAGTCATGCGTACGCGTCAACTTAGTAGGCCCACAGGCCAGCCTCCAAACCGGTACGCCCCAGATGTCAGTGGGAGGAATCATTTTTTTCGCGTAATAAGGAGGTAGTTGATTGCATGCGGCCAGACCAGCGGAGGGAGTAGGGTGGGCCGGTGAGGCCTGCGTGGCATCACAGCGGGCCACAAGAGGAGGGAGCACGCAGTCCCGCTGGTGCTAGTTTAGGCGGCTGGAGTAGGAAGATAAGAGATTGAAGAAGAACGTCGGCCGTTGGATGGACATCCAATAGTCACTGCTACTAGAATTATGTGTTGACTGATAAAGCCTTGCGTAAACAAGTCAGCCTCGAAATCTGTGGCGTGTACAACCCATTTTATAATTCATATGGAATTTATTACAACCCATTTTCCATTTTTAGAATTGCCCATTTTCTGGTTAGTAGCAGGATTAAAAAATTGAACTAAAAATGTGCGAAATTTTGAAAATTCACAAATTTTTGCTGGGGAACAAAATATTCTTAATCCAAAAATTAGTATTCATACTAAAATAAATTTAAAAATAAATTAGTACTATGTCATGTTAAAATCCAATGAAATATAAAATATCAGTGAAGAACAAAAACAAAAAAAGAAACTAATTTCCCATTTGCTATATATATTTTTTGGAATTTTCAACCCCTTTGATATTACTTTTAATAGATACTGACCATACTCTTTGACCAGGCCGGAATGCATCCCTCCTCGTCTTGATAGATTTGCAGTCCAGTAAGTCAGAGAAAACAAATAGGCCTAGCTTGGGTATTCTTCAAAAAGAAATAGTGGGCTACCTATTTTCCCAAAGAAAAAACTACTGGGCTGGTCATGTTGTTAGACGGGCCATAGAGACCGCACAACCCAGTTTATAGCCTGCTCCTCCGATAAAATCCTCAAAAAAAGTTGTGCAATTCTGTCCTTAATTGACTATACGTTGAAAATGATGTGGGTCCCAGATATCAGTAGGGTGGATTAGAGTAAAAAATGAGGGGTGCATCTGAGTAGTAAAAGAGGCACTTGCTTGTGTTCGGGAGTGGACCTGGTGGGTCCGTACTGTCATACTCACAACTACAGTCCTCTCCCAGTTCACTATGTTGACAGGGCCGGACGGCGGCGCCGCAACGAGCACACCAAGGCAAAGGATAAAGTGTTGTCGCCAATGTGTTGGGTTGGGTTGAACATTCTTATTGAAAAATAAAAATGGACCGGAACTATTTACAACATTGACTATGATTTGCATGGGTCCGCTGGTTGCAGGAAGAAAATGGTGGGAGAAAGAAGACTGGTTGCTATCTTTGCCTAAGAATAATATCGACTGAATGTAATGACACTATCATAGGAATCAATATCCTCCTGTTAAATCGTGAATTTAAAGAACTGGTGCATGAGCATTTAGCTTTATTTATTTATTTATTTATTTACTTATTTATGTTTAGGGGACCATGAGCATGTACCTGGGCCGAATTCATGTGAGAGCCTCCTTTCCAGTTAATTATGGGCTCCTCTATTGGGCCTTCATCAGTGGGCTGCATGTTATCAACAAGTGGAAAATGTGTTCCATACCAAAAATAGTATGCGCTACATACGGTACGGGGCACTAAAGGATCAGACCGTGCAACGACTTCCAAAACATTATGTTTGTCATTCTAACAACACATTTATTCAACCACCAGACGAAATATACTACTGATTGTACATTGAAAACAGCAACAACAACAACCAGGGCTGGGGGTGCAACAGAAGCAGTAAGCAGGCCAAAAGAGTAAAGATGCAGCTCTCTCTTCCAAACCAAACATCAACCATCATTACAAAAGGGCTACCAAAAAAGAACAAGTGTATGCATCAAACTAAATAAAGATCCTACTACACCAAGTGTACGCATCTAACTAACTGGCTTAGTTAGACGTTACTATTTATTAAGCTGTGGAGATTGGCTGACGGCTTGAACCAGTTGGGTGCCTGACAAGGGAAACTCCAGCCAGTAGGTCGAAGTTTGATACTTGCGACCCTCTCTCCTACTTTGGGCTGTAGAGCATGGTGGCACATATCAGAGTATGGTGCATGCAGAGACGCATGGTACGCTATGTACACACAGTTTTGCCTAATGAACGAAACCACGCTGCCATCATGATCCTTGCCGTCGGTTATCTTCTGGTTAATCAGATAATTCAGTCCGAGAAACAGAGACCGTGCACCAAGGCTACTTACCAACCTCCAGTCAAAAAATCCTGAAGGCCCAAAGAAGCTGGGATCCTGCTCAAAGACCTTGCAGTGACTGTGATTGTATTCCGCGAAACAACATGTCTGGTACGTGCGAACGATCATCAATCATTCGCCGTCGTCTGATCGAGCCAGGAACCACCTGCAACTGCCATGCCGCTTTTCTTTGAAAGGTTCTGGGATTAGGAAGGGTAGGGACACTAGGCGGCTTACAAGATCATATCCAATTGGAGTCAAATAAAAAGGGCTCTTAATGTAGTCAATCTTAAGAATAGCATGTTATGAGCATGAATATTTTTTCAGTAAATGTTGATAGTAATATAAGCAAGCCATCATGATATCATAGGAAAGTAACATACTGCTGTAACAACCATTTGTATAGATGACTGGAGTAGGCCAGCAATACGTCCAACCATAGAAGGAGTCGACATCATAAATGAAGCCCTTGTGTTCAATGGCATCAGAGAACCATGGAGGATGTATGATCCTGCGATGGACGTGCAGATTTATCCACTTACCGCAATGACCTGTCAGATAGGCGAGACCGCGGTTGAAGAACATAATTAGCCTGAAGTCTTTATAATTCGCAGATCTTGTGGGCACTTGGTAGATTACAACCTTGAGCAAATCAAACTTGGTATCATGTTGGCTACTGTAAGATTCCGAGTATTCTAGGCCATGGTGCCAAAGCAGTGCAGTCTTAATCAAAGGAAGGGGGATCAATCGCCGGGTGTAGACCTCCATGAGCATCCAGCTGCCGCGACCGTCGACGAGCACCATCAAAGACGTGTTCATGCTGACCCAGTACATACCATTAATGTAGATGAGGGTGACGGGGATCGAATCACAGTCAAGGGGGTTGATGCTTGCCACCCTACAATTGTTATGCTACATGACACGCTGTTTATGAAGATCAGGCGGCAGCAGCAAGCAAGGAGCTGACTTATAAAGCTCCGGCCTGAGGGCTTTGAGTAAACGGTACAGCCCCAACGAGCACGCGGCGAGCGGCATGGTACTGAGATTGTCCACATGTGAAACAATGAGCTTGATTACCTCTGTGGGGAGCGAATTTCAACCACTCTTTCGGTGGACACTACTCGGTTCTGCCATTGTTAGTGCTTGGGTTTCAGAAGAGGGGGGAGGCGCCTTAGCAGGGATGGAAGATTGGACGAGTATGTGCGGACAAAGATGGAGAAGCGAATATGTGCTGCGGGAAGTGGACAGGTGATGATGACTACAACAGTCGCTTGACTTACGAGACACATACCAGCAGCATAGGGTCATATCGATGCCAGACCACTTGCTTGAGTTATCACAGTACTAGTACTCCCTACAGTACCTACTACTATGCCCTAACTTGCTTGAGTAGAGTAGTAGTGGAGTAGGACTCTGGTCTACTACTAGCACCAGAGGATTAGTATATTCTAATCTAAAATAGTTACAAACTTCAATGCCCGAGCGTGGAACGACTATGAACCACCATCGGTGCTAACTCCAATCCCCAGGAAACGTCTACTGGCAGACATGGCAGTTCCAAACGCCCGCAACGCAGTTACAGTACATGTGTAAGGGTGGCGGTTTTGTCAAATACTATGGCTTAAAAATAGGCCACCGTCGGATGGAAATCTGACGGTTACGTGGGATTCGCCAGGATTGAGCTCATGGCGAACAATCGCCAGATATCATTACTAAAAAATGGTTAAAACACCCGGGGCTATAACTTGCACCGGCTGACCACTAACAATGATACTAACATAGTTGTAAAATGGTGAAAGACCGTGTCTACGCGGTGTTTGGAATTATATGCAAAAAAAACTAGCAAGATGCACGTGCTTTGCACGAAACATCAAGATGCTTTTTTTTTACAAAATACCTGTTGTGATTGACCCATGCAGGAGTAATCCCATGTGTAAAAACTAATGATATCTCGAGAATTTTATCAGAAAAATGGTATCTCGACCATTTCATCAAAAAAATGATATCTTGAGAAAGATGATAGATAAGGTGAGGAAGAGTGGGGCGTGGTGGTGACTGGTGCTCGGACTGGGCGGAGGCATGGGGATGGACAACGCCGGAAGCGGCCACCATGCCAGATTGTTCCAGAGACTTCCTTTTTTAATTGCTCAGCAATGAGGTTGTGGGAGATAAGGATGAACGGGGAAAGGCCTTATCTGTAAATGTGGAGAGAGGTGCGGGTATCTTTTGTAAAATTGTCATAGTTTGCTTTCTATCCGTCTGATATAGATCAGACGGTCTATACTATAAGATGGCAGGACACCATCATCACCAACTTGGTTTTTTCTCTACTCCTACTCCTATATTACTTACTCCTATAAAAGACTCAGTTGGTGATGATGGTGTGTCTGCCATCCACCATTTTTGACCATTAGATCTGCATCTAACGGCTGTGATGTAAGTTGTGGCCTTTTGCAACAATTCCCACTTCTCTGCTCGAGTTACACAAAACCCCTTAGTATCTTGAAACCAACCACATTCCTCCCTTACCTCATCAAAACAGCCCAAAGAATATATTTGGAGTGCAACATAAGATATTTTTAGTGATATGTATATCAAAACTTAACTGTTTTATTTCAAATTTGTGAATATGTATTATTCTACTTTGGATCCGTTGCAACGGACGGGCTCATTGCTATAAAGGTTTATCTCTTGCATCGTCTGCAACGAACACCTGATGTACTGGTCGGGCCGGATGCTCGCAACGCGATGACCTGAGTTCGAATTCTGTCCTAAATTTATATTTTTTTAATATATACTTCTTTCGCTATTGTACTGGGAGTGGAACCCATAGTACTTAGAATACAAGATTAAGGATGGATTTGTTTCTTTTTAACTTTCTGTACGAATCTGTAGCCAACCTGCAAGTCATGTACACTATACTGACAGTGGAACCCACATAGTACTTAGAATACAAGATTAAGGATGCAATTAACTTTTTATAGAGGGAGAATCATACATGCAATTAAATCAAATGGATTGGACGTGACTCTATTATTCTCCAACGGCAATCGACAAATTTCCTCCCGCGGGCCAGAGTAGGTTTCTCGGTTTGCATGCAGGTTTAACAGAGGCATTTGATGGAGGCGAGGTGGCGTGTTCATCCGGGCGTGCAGCGGGCGTCATGGTACTATTTGATTTGACAACTACTAGTATATTATAAAAAAGAAAGAAGAGTAGTAGAGATAGAGATAACAGTAGAGATAGATGCTAGGGAGGAGCACCATCTACTGTTTTGTGTGCTAATTGATACGTCTCCAACGTATCTATAATTTTTGATTGTTCCATGCTATTTTATTATCAATCTTGGATGTTTTATAATAATTTTATAGTCATTTTATATCATTTTTGGTACTAACCTATTGACATAGTGCCAAGTGCCAGTTGCTATTTATTCCATGTTTTTTACATCGCAGAAAATCAATATCAAACAAAGTCCAAAGGCCACGAAACTCCATGATGATTTTTTATGGGCCAAAAGGAAGGCAATGGGCCCTGGTTGCACCTGGGGGGTGCCCCAAGGGGGGCACAGCCCACCAGGGCATGCCAGGAAGCCCAAGCGCGCCCTGGTAGGTTGTGCCCAGCCCGGGTGCCCCCGGACCGCCTCTTTTCTCTATAGATACCACAATATTCCTGAAACCCTAGAACAAGCGTTGAAATATTCATCCAGCCACCGCAGAGTCCAGAACCACCAGATCCAATCTAGACACCATCACGGAGGGATTCACCACTTCCATTGGTGCCTCTCCGATGATGCATGAGTAGTTCTTTGTTGACCTTCAGGTCCGTAGTTAGTAGCTAGATGTCTCTCTCTCTCTCTCGCTGGATTCTCAATACAATGGTCTCTTGGAGATCCATATGATGTAACTCTTTTTGCGGTGTATTTGTTGGGATCTGATGAACTTTGAGTTTATGATCAGATCTATCTTTTTATATCCATGAAAGTTATTTGAGTTTCTTTGATTTCTTATATGCATGATTGCTTATAGCCTCGTATTTCTTCTCCGATATTTGGGTTTTGTTTGGCCAACTTAATCTATTTATCTTGCAATGGGAAGAGGTGCTTTGTAGTGGGTTCGATCTTACGGTGCTTGATCCCAGTGATAGAAAGGGAAACGACACGTATGTATCGTTGCTACTAAGGATAAAACAACGGGGTCTATCTCTACATAGATATGTCTTGTCTACATCATGTCATCATTCTTATTGCATTACTCCGTTTTTCCATGAACTTAATACATTACATGCATGCTGGATAGCGGTCGATGTGTGGAGTAGTAGTAGTAGATGCAGGCAGGAGTCGGTCTACTAATCTAGGACGTGATGCCTATGTAATGATCATTGCCTGGATATCGTCATAATTATTTGAAGTTCTATCAATTGCCCAACGGTAATTTGTTTACCCACCGTTTGCTATTTTTCTCGAGAGAAGCCACAAGTGAAACCTACGGCCCCCGAGTCTTCTTTCTCATATATTTACCTTGTGATCTACTTTTCCTTTGCATTTTTATTCAGATATATTAAACAAAAAAATACAAAAATACTTTGCTGCACTTTATTTTATTTGATATCTATTACTTCAATCTATTACAACTTTCTCCCATCAACTTGCCAATTTCTGGCGATGTTACCCGAAAGGGATTGACAACCCCTTTAACACGTCAGGTTGCGAGGTGTTGTTATTTGTGTGCAGGTGTTGTTTACATTGTGTTGCTTGGTTCTCCTACTGGTTCGATACCTTGGTTTCATAACTGAGGGAAATACTCTACCGTCGCTATGCTACATCATCCCTCCCTCTTCGGGGAAATACCGACGTAGTTCTAGCTACCATCACTACTCCTGCACTCCATTCGGCAGCCGCAACGTCCCCTACAACCACTCCCTCATGCGCTCCATTTGGCGGGCGCTATTGAAATTTGGGGAGCGCACTCTCGCGACTGCTAGCAGCGACAACTTCACCGACGACGACTTCTTCCCTAACCTCGGCAACCTCTTCCTCAACGACATGGGCGACAACCTCAACGCCAATGATGCTTCTCCCGTTGCACCGTAGGTGTTTCTGTCCTTCCTATTCAAAATCGTGGTAGAATTCATGTTTCTAGTCTATGTCCTAGATTCGATCTGTTCATCTACTATGCTAGTCCACATGATTAGTTTAATCTATGTTATAGTCGTCATGATCTATTTTGTGCTTATTCGAACTAAATCTCGTAGTAACTTGCTCATATATTCAACTGGTGCAACATCCCCTACAACCACTCCCATTTCATGGACGGCCTGGCTGATGCCTCCAAGGAGCCCTTCGTCTACTACTATGAGTGCCCGATGCCTTTTGGGGCTCGCCGGCGGACCTCATGCATCACCTCACGCAGGCATCCGATGATCACTATTGGCCCTTGGCAGAGAACATCAAGTACGAGACGTGCTATCCGTTCACCGTGCCGGACTCGCTGGAGGATCACCGCCACCTGCTAGTCTCGGAGGAGGACGACAACATCTTCCTCTTGATCGTGGGCACCGGCGAGGCCCGCGTAGGCCGCCGCCCCGTCTCTGTAGTGTGCATCAGGGGCGGCGCCGCTGACGCTGACACTGACACGAGGCCGATGTACGGGTGCATGCTCACTGTTACTGCCCCTCAGAGGTACGTGGGTGCCCACACCTGCTCCATGATTTTGACTAGGACTGTGCCGAGCTGGGACCTTCCCGCCGATGTGGACATGGAAGACGCATGGTATGATCCCCCCCCCAACATGGTGCACGGGGACTCCAAGGAGGTCCACCTGGACGTATGCATTACCAAGTTAAATGTTGATCAATGTAATCCGCTGTCAAAGCATATGGAGACTTCTTATTTATATTGTATAGAACCTTCGATACATGATCTTGCTCTATTAGAGTATCGCGCTTGAATAAAAGTGTATCCATTTATGGTTTAGTCTAGACTCTTCCATGTATGCTTTTGCTCCATTAGAGTTCTTGCTTGCCATTTATGAGATTAACTGAAAATTTTTACTACAGTACTAGTGAAAGACTTATAATGAACCATTTCTTACACCTCCTCTGCCCCCTTCCAACTCATCCTAATTTAATCCCTCTGTCTAGGTGTATAAGAGCATGGTTAATACTTAATAGTATAGCCAAATGTTGACTATAAGAAAGTGCCATGTCATCTGTAGCCAACATGTAT
Source organism: Triticum dicoccoides (assembly GCF_002162155.2). Classification (NCBI taxonomy): domain Eukaryota; kingdom Viridiplantae; phylum Streptophyta; class Magnoliopsida; order Poales; family Poaceae; genus Triticum; species Triticum dicoccoides. Next base: position 240,597,854 of record NC_041393.1, read on the forward strand.
AGCAATCAATACTAAAAAACTAATTCTTAAAGATCATTTCTTGCAAAGCACAATAAGTGTTATTTCTTCACAAGTTTTGGATGCAGGTTGAACAGTTGAATGCTTTTGTTTGCAAAATATACTTCTTTATCTATTTCACCCGGATGTTTGTGAGCTCTAGAGAAGAAATAATATCCGAAGAAACCTATCGATACTCGTTACACATGAGATGACCCCCACATCCTTTGTCAAAATAAACAACTCCCCGATCAATGCATTTCACTGGTAAGTACAATGCATGTGCACCTTACTATATATTAGTATGACCATAAATTTAACTAACATTATATACAGTATGATAAATGCTCATGCATGTCACCAAAAATTATATCATTGAAAACTATGTTCAAATACGAATCCAACGATATAGTTTTTGTTGACATGCACTAACATTTTGTCAGTTAAATCTCCAGTTAAATTCAATGGGGGGACTAGTAAACCATGACCGAGGAAGTACTAGTGTAGAAGGCGGCGCTGCACGGGAGTCTCACCCCGCTCATGGCGCGGCAGTAAAGCCGTCATATCACAAAACCCCACCACTCGTAGTAATAAGTGGCCTGGTAAAATAAGCGGACAAGCAAACATCACATCCCTCCGTCTTTTTTGCATTTCATCTCTCTGCATTTACTTTCTCTGGTTCATCTCGCACACTCGATACCTAGCTACTACTCCTAGTATCCCTAGATACTACTCCTAGGGCCTGTTCTTTTGGCGGCTTAAGAAATAAGCCGTCTCTTCCGCAGCTTTTCCCATAAGACTAGTCACAGTGGAGAGTAACATAAGGCGCATCACTCAATTATTTGGGCTTCTAAACTACAAGTGCTCCTACCTCCGTCCTGGTTTATTCATCACCATTGTAATTTGTGCTACCCCGTCCGTCTAGGTGTGTAAGTCATCTTACGAAAACCAAATAATCCCAAAACACTTAGGCGCAGTGCATTAACTTCTACCTTGTTTTTTGTTTCTTGAATATCAACCAATAAGAGATGAGGAGTGTGCATGCTTTTAATGACTTGAGACTACCAAACACGACATGCAGTGGTTAGTTCATTGCATGCAATGCTATTAATTAGCAAATAAACATTAAGGTCTCTCGTTTTCCCCTCCTCCTTGGTCACGTTGCACAACCTAAGATGACTTACTCACCTAGATGGAGGGAGTAAATTTTGACCAATGATTTAACTGATAAAATGTTAGCGCATTGACATGCATAAACATTCCATTAGTTAAATTTGTGGTCAAAATTTGACACAGATTACAATGGGGCCAATAAACCAGGACAGAGGTAGTAGTTATGGGATTACTAATCTAGAGGCCTAAAAGAACTGGTCCCTGGTACTCCTAATAGTAGTACTCAAGTTGGAAATCCAATTGCAAGGCACAACTTGTTAGGCAAAAAATTCGACACAGGGTATAGGAAGCGGTTTGGGAATTTGCATGCCTTCCCGACCAGTGAGATACTCTATACAAAGTACGATAGAGAAATAACCACAGAGAAGGAAGGCTAAAGTAAACAATCAAATGAGAACTTTTGCATTTGTTTTGCATTGAATCGTTTCACAAGCGTGACTAGTGCTGTTTTTCTACTTTTACAAAAACCGCATCGTAATGTTAAAACATGCATTTGCATGTACATAAGTAATAGTAGTACTCCCTCCGTCTAGGTGTATAAGTCTTCCCTCCTTCTTGGTCACGGTGCACAACCAAAGATGACTTATTCACCTGGATGGAGGGAGTAGCACTGTGTGCAAGCATATATAGAGAGAGACGTGTAGTGCGATAGTATATAGTAAAGTTTGTGCTATATGCACGTACATACAAAATGTGTATGGATACAAGGTTTCAAAACTTTTCCTTTTATACATACTAAATTAAGGACGCTAATAATTCCCAAACGTTCCAGATTTATCATTTGCGTCCCGAAACTAATGAGATCACCTTACGAAACTAAATTATATTCCTAATAAAAGCCATGATGCTCATAGGAGCGCTTGCGGCGTGCCACGAGTGCCCTAGTGCGCGGCCGTTTCCCAGCGCGCCGACACAATGCCTCTTCCTCAGCCTCGCAACTCGTGAGGTGCTGATTGGCGGCTTGCCGGTGGGCGAGCGTGATCTCACCGGTGTGGTGATCCAACGCCAACACATACTCCTCCTTGCTGGAAGCGTGCACGTGCACCTGGTCCACGTACCGCCAAGTGTAGATGAGGGGCCTGGGCCCGACTGCACTCAGGGCTTTGGCACAGGCGTCCTCTACCACCCTCACGGCCCTCGCACGAGCCTTTTGCCAAAGAGCCAATTACCTGACTCTCTCGAACGCGACATAGGCCTGCTAGGCAGCTTGGCCTGCGGTGCACTTCTCTTCCTCGGCCTTCTTCTCCGCCTCTATTTTCGCGCTCTGCTGGAGGCAAAGCCTCCCACAAGGCGACATACATTTCTGTCCAAAGCTCATCAAGGCTGGGAGGGCTCGACGGGCGGCGCGTCATTCTCCTCGTAGTGGGGAGCTGACGCATCCTCCGACGCGCGTGCTGGCGAGATTGGGAACACCGACGCATCCACCTCAACACGTTGCGACGAGGAGCGGAACAACGACGCGTCCTCCTCGACTAGTGGAGGAGAGGAATGGAATGGCAACGTGTGACCGTCCGCGTGATGCAGCGAGGGGCGCCTAGGGCCGGGGAGGGGCGATGCCATGGTGGTCGACGTGAGAGGGAGGGAGAGGAGATAGCGATGAATGTGAGCGTTCTTCCGAATGTCGTGGGAGGCGAAGTATTTATAGCGAGCAATGGCACACCTATGTAGGATATGGACCGAGCTGCACTGACTTAACTGCAGGTCCAGTTGCATCACTGACATGTGGGCCAGACACCTATTGGGCCCACATGTTAGTGACCCAATGCACCTACAGTTAAGTAACTGAAGCAGCGTCCCGTAAGATATGTTGCGTGATTAATGTAATAGCTACGTGGGCATATTTGTTGGATTAAATTACAAGGGAGGGAAGGGGTGGAAATGTTGTTGGTCACAACGGACTGGACGAGCGTGGGGGGAGGAGAGCCATGCATGCATATTTTTGCCACACGGGGTGGAGTGGTGGGATTACCGGAGGGAGAAGGAGAGTCAAGCAGGCATTCAGATTTCAAGGTGCACTAAATTATTGCCTGGGATGATTAAGGCTGGCCATAGTGGTGGTAATGTGGTATCTTACTAGCTGGTATCATGCACACGGGAATAGCAAACATGCTAATGTGACAAAGAATTAAAGAAGAGAGGGGGGTTAGAGTAACGTAGGTAGATACCGTATCATGTTAAATACTATGCTACTTTGTGTCATACATGGCACTATAAAGGTAGTCCCGTATCATACACTAGTATCACGCACATGATACTAGTATATGATACTTTCTACTATGAGTAGCCTAAAGAGAATATTGACTAATCTCTACTCTCTATCTTGACTCATATCTCTATTTTCTACTCTATATATTTATTACTCCTATAAGAATCTCAGTTGGCGGTGATGGTGTGTCTGCCTCTGGACAACGTGAGCCGTTCGGTCTACTTGGAACCAACGGCTGAGATGTGTGTGCATAGAGACATGGCCTTGCTAGCAGAGGTATAGCAGATATTTACCCACCCCTGCCACTGTATAAAATATGGAACTACTCATTCCAGCCTCATTTCCTTTCTGGTTCATCTCCTTGCATTCTTGCCGGCGGTGGCGAAGGTTCCTGAAGATGGAGTCTAGGCTCTAGAAACCACTACAAAAACTATTCCACCGCCTCTATCTTGGTAAGAGTAGGTGAAATTTTTGAATCGAGCCCTTTAAACTAGGAGTAGAAGGGAGATAGTAGTACTCTAATAGCTAACCTTGTTATGATGACTAGATAGGACATGCACACACCTGGATGGAGGAACTAGTCTACATTGTGCATTTAAGTTTTGTGTGAAGTCAATGTACCTCTACTTTGACCAAACTTATAGAAAAATGTATCAACATTCACAATGTCAAATCAATATTTTTATATTCATTATAAAACATAGTTTTTATACTCATTATAATTAGTATTGTAGATATTGATATTTTTAGTATAAATTTGGTCAAAAACTTTGCAAACATTTGACGGAAGTAAAAATGACCAGAGGGAGTATCATCCATGCGGAGTAGGCAAAAAAATTGCTCATTTATAGCAGGTCGAAGTCTCAAAGGGCGCAGCCGCGCGAGGGAGGAGAAGGTCGTGGGAGGCGCAACGGTTGACGGAATTAAGTGAAGTTACATCCATGCGCCAGCATGGCGTGCGAACAGGCAGAAACTATACTGTCAGGCCTACGATATGGGTCTAGTAGACATGACATCTAGTGGGTCCCGCATAGTACTCGAGAACTCTTTAGGGGCTTGTAGCCATTTATCCACCAGGCAAGCCAACAACCCCACGCCGTTCGCATGCCCTACTCATCCCCGTCTTCTACCTTACAGTAGTTCGCTCCTAGTCGTCCCGTCCTTTCACATTACACGAGTTCAACTTCTCCTAACCCTCCTCCAAAATCCATGGCCTCCCGAATCTCCATGGTCGCCGCTGAGTACCAGGTTAGAGCCATCACCGACAATGAGTTCACCATCATCTACACTCATGGATCCGCGATGGTGAAAGCATGCCTTGCTTGCTTCCTACGCATGCTCAACAGTCCAAAGGATGAGTGGGTCGCTGGGCTAGATGTTGAGTACACCACAGTCCTGGAAAGCAAGAAGATTCTAAAGGAGGCAGAGAAGAAGAATCCCGCCGTGATCAAGGTTTGCATACATAACGTGTGCTTGGCCTACCACATATGCCATGCCAACGTTGAGTGCCAGGATTTTAAGAACTTCCTCAAGGACAAAAGAGTGAAATTCGTTACTGTAGACTTTAGGAACGACATGGATGTCCTGGGTCGGATAGGCCTCGTTGTAGGTCAGCCCTTCGATCTCTAGAAGGCAAGCCTGGTGTCCTCCTCTTAGCCTTCAATGCTGACCCTGGCAGCAGCCATGATTGATCCTTCATACGCTAAACTAAAGAAACCTAACCACGAGTTTCATCATGCATGGGAGTCGAAGACAATAGATGAAGATCACATCCTGTACGCAGCAATGGATGCCTACCTTTGTTTAAATATCTACAAGGGTTGGATGAAGAAGCAGAGCCCAGTGTCTGATTCAAGCAAAGAAGCATCGGCGAAGAGGAAGAGGAAGAGGGACAAGGACGAAGTTGAGGATGTGGACTCGGACTCCGAGTAAGGTGGCAGTGCCATCACTCATGATGGTTCTACTGCAGTGTCAAGCGGACTAGTTGCGTAGTTTTATTTCAGGGGTGTGTTGTTTTGAGCCCCCAGCAGAATTATGTTTATGTTCTTTCTCGTTATTTGAATTTTATGTTCTTTCTCGTTATTTGAACTCTTTAGTACGTACAGTAGTACTAGTAGTATGTCTTACTACTGATCTTTTTGCAGTTGGTACTACTACTCGTATCATCGTGTTCCTACTGTACTTAATACATTCATACTAGTAGTATAATTTGGGTCAGTCGATTTGTGAAAGAAGTTCGACGGAGTGAAGGAATAAGATGGCAGAGAAGCTACCCCAGTATCTATATTAGGGTGGCAGGGTGCCCATGATCTATCTTATGAGTGTTGGGTGTGGAATGCAGTTCGCCGGAAAAAATGGATTATGCCCGGGGTTAAATGGATGGCGGGGGTGGGGGGAGCATGGCGGTGGCAGGCGGTTTAGGGGAGGGCGGGGCGGCGGCGGCAGGCGGTTAGGCGTGTGGAGGGCTGAGAAGATAAGCAGTGCATCAATTTCAGAGGTTGAAGAAGCCCTTCTAGCCATCCATGTTGCATCCAACAGCTCACAAGAGTCGATTACCACAAATTGCTCCTTCAAATTGCAGGATCCACGTGGCATTCAAGGTCTCAAAGGTAGATTCCGCGTCCGCACCCGGTTTGCGGGCTCGGTGCGGGCGCGACCGGCTTTCTCCGCGACAGCCACCATGCGTGCCTCCTCCACGCGGGCGGAGATGACAATGACACGCTAGTTCCTCCTTGTCGGCGTGCTGGAGCACGCGCTCATCCTCCTCTTCGTACACTGCGTGCATAGACGCGGCTCCACCAGCTTCTCGTGTGCTTGGCAGCACGGCGGCATCGTGAGGAGGGACTGCAAACGATGTGAGCGGGTGAGTCTTCGGCTTCATGGCACAGGGATGGCGGCGACACAACGGTCATGGGCGAGAAATGGTTGGCTAGAGCAGGCGGGCGCCAGCATGTGCAATGGCGGCGGCATATTGATGAGTGCGTGTATGGGAGCTTAGTTTAATTTTGATATAGGGTTGGTCAAACTTAAATGAAAACCGTACTAGTACACGTAAATATTAGACTGTGGCAGCACTTATATTAGTTACCACAACCATGGTACGGAATCCTGTGCAAGCACACGAATCGCGGCCGCGCGGTCGATCTAACGGTGCGTCACCGTGTCGCGCTCGAAGGACATCCACTGAACCTTTTTGTGTGTGTGAAAACAATCCCAGAATATTACTCAACTTTTTTTCCTGGAAAAGTTCTTGACACTACAATATTTCCATATATTTGAATTTAGCTCCAGTTCATGGTTATTTGGATTTGGACGTTTTAGGTGTGCCCTAGTTTTTTTAATACAAATTTTGTGTGTGTGACTGAGAGAGAACGTGTGTATGTGTCCATATGTGTGTTGTGGCAGAAGGGCAATGTGGAGACGGTATGTTTGTGATAGAGACATAGAGAGGTGTGAATCTGCAAATGATCAAGCATGAGTGAGACATAGACAGATGTTGATACATTGTGTATACATGAGAGAACGGTCTTCTATTTGTACTTGTGTGTGTGTGAGAGAGAGAGAGCGAGGAGCATCCGTAACACAACAACCATCTCTCTCTATTCGTCCGTCCCTCGCACGATTGCATGTAACACATGCATCAATGCACACATTTTTACACCCTCACCCGGCCCCTGCCCACCTCAAGGCCTGCACATCACTCTCTATCTCGCACGCACAATCTCTTCATGAAAATTCTATTTAGCATGTAGCTTTCCGTCACATACACACACATTTCTCTCCATAGGTTTGATTTCTCTCAATATC
>NC_041393.1:240605376-240613913 GCF_002162155.2 Triticum dicoccoides
ACACACACACACACACACCGCACACACACTCCCCCTCCCCGAGCACACATTCATCCCCATCCAAGGTTATATGGCAACCACTCTCGCTTGTCCTTCTCTGCACCCCAGCATGCACAAACCTCAATCTTCAAAGAGGGCCTTGAGGAGATCGAAGACGGCGACCACACTGACTAGAGAATGCGGGGCCATTTGGAAGTAGGATGATGTGACGACGGCTGACTGACTCCTCCCCCCTCTCTCTCCCGCACAAAATTACCAATCCCTATCTCTCCCGCACAAAATTATCAATCCCTATCTCTCCCGCACAAAATTATCAATCCCTCAACCCACAAGATCCTTCCCCTCTCATCGATGTTTTTCCAGCTCTCTCATCAAACCTATTGTCTCTTCTCCCACGTGTACAGAATCTGAATGCACACGCATCTCACGTATATTGCATGTCTCCATCTTTCTCACAGACCTAACTTCTTCCTCTGTCTTTCTCTCTCTCTCTCTCTCTCTCTCTCTCTCTCTCTCCAGGTTTCTCTCCTACTCTCTCGTCCACATACATACAATCTTTCCTGCCCTATCTGCTCCATCTTCGCAAGCTCTCTCTACACGTTTCATTCACACATAGGGATGTGTTCAAAATGTTGCTTTTATAAAGGATGATGTAGAGTTATGGTTGGTTTTGTTGCATCCTACAAAGTAATAACTATGAAATGCATTTAGATTCTCATTTGACTGGGATTATGTGAGTTTGAGCATATTGTGAAGTACTATAGACCTCGTATACATCTTAGAATTCAACAATGATTGTAACTATTGAATTGTATAGACCCTTACATTCGAAGTCACTAGCCTAATATATTTATTTCACAATTACAACAAATGATTAATTCACTACAAACTAAGAAAACAAATGTGTACTCCCTCCATTTTTATTTAAGTCCGCGTATTAGCATTGGTCAAAGTCAAGTTTTGTAACTCTCAGAAAGTTTATAAGAACAAATATTAACATATACAATAACAAATGAATACCATTAGATTCATTATTGAATGTACTTTCACATCGTACATATTTGTTATTGTAAATGTTTATATTTTTCTATGAACTTGGTCAAACTTTAGGAAGTTTGACTTCGGTCAAACCTAATATGCAGAGTTAATAAAAACGGAGGGAGTACTAGTAGTTACTAGTACTACTCGCTAGTTGCTTAGCCCAATCACCCAACACGCCACACGGGGAGTTCAGTGTCACAACATTTTGAGGTCAGCGGGAAAATCTCCCGCGACCCTGATTCGAGCAGTGCGAAGTTACCATCATAGCCTTCAGAACAGGCCTATGGATGACGCTTGGTAGGGGGCTGTTTTCATAACTTCAGGTTCATCCTACCCAGCCAACCCCACCCCAGCACCCAGAGTAGTACACCTGAATACTCCCCATTTTCTATCCCCACGGCAAAATGGTCTTCTCCACGGCACCACAGCCTTCATGCTCCTCCCCTTCTACATTGGCGCACTCGTCCACCGCAGAGCATCTTCCTCATCGACGACCTCGTACGCCGCACTAGAGCCAGTCCACCATCGTCGTCGTACACGGAGCCTCTTCCCCGGCACCGTCTTCCATGGTCTCGGATCTGCTTCCCAGAAGCCGGTGCCAAGCATAGAAGCACCACCGTCATGGACAATGAACTGACTCCCATTGCCGACCATGATGCACAGAGGCCACCGCGATCATCGTTCTCCTCCTTGATTGGTAATGTGTGTATTGAATCACTTAGCGGTGCATGTGCAGTTCCAATTTTGTTCATACCTACCCTTCAAATTTCCTGGTTGCTATTGTTCCCGTAAAAGTAATTGGTTATAGCCTCTGTTGTCCAACAGAATATCATCTTATAATTGTGCGTCGCTCCTATATCGCGCTGTGCTTGGGTAGGTTCTTCATCAGCAATCAGTAGTGTGGCAAATGATGGAATGTTTTCTAGAACTAGCAAGATGCCCATGCGTTGCACGGAATATCAAGATGCATTTGTATGAGTAGTCTATCTTGTGGGAGAAAAGGATGAACGAGGGAAGGCCTTATTTGCAAATCTGGAGAGGGGTGTGGGTATCTTTCTACAAAATTGCCATAGTTTCCTTCCTATCCATCGGATATAAATCGGATGGCCTATATTGCAGGATGGAAGGCACACCATCATCACCAACTCTGTTATTTAAAAGATTAGAGACTAGAGAAGTAGAGATAAATAATAAATATTAAATAAATATAACAGTAGAGAAGAGAGTAGAGATAGCAGGGACGTCGGTAAAGGATTGCGCGCGCGGGAAAAAGTGGCCGGGCACGCGCTAGTTTTGGCGCGCGGTGTTCGACGCGCTTTATGAAATCCAACACCCTCCTACCGCTCCATGCCTTGCCACCACTCTCGCCCTGCTCTGTGCCTCGCCACCACTCTCTCCCTGGTCTGTGCCTCACCAACGCTCTCTCCCCGCTCTTTCTCGCCTCGCCGCCCCCGCGCCACCATGCCGCTGCCTTGCCGCGAAACTTGGGGATACCGCAACATCCACGCACGCCCCTCCGGCGGCTTCTCCGCCGAGATCCGGTTCCACGGGATGCGCCTTGGCCTCAGCAATTTTGACACCGCCAACGAGGCCACCTGCGTGTACAATGCAGCGGCGTGGAGCCTCCGGTGGCCTCATAGAACATTGAACTTCCCCAACGTGCCGGCGCGGGAGTGGGCGCAGGAGATCGCGCCTCTGCCACGGCTTATCACCGATGATGATCGTTGCAACAACCGGAGGCGGGAGCACCGTCTTGGCATCGCCGAGATGGACGAGGAAGCCATGGTGCTGTGGCGCCAACGCTTCCCACAAGAGATCATCAACGAGCGCGAGTTCTAGGCGCAAAGGACGGCGGAGAGGGAGAAGAGGAGGGCGGAGCAAGCTACCTATCGCGAGGACAAGTGTACGCGAAAAGCGGACGCTCAATTCAACATGAGGCTAGGAGCAACATCACCCTGGGAATCTGACGATGATCAGTATCTTCACGCTTACATTGAGACGTCGGAGGAGGACATCACTGAGGAGGAGTCGGATAACGAGGAGTAGTTGAACTATCTAATTTTTTATCTATCTATGCTATATCTATGCTGAGAACTATCTATGTCTCTACTCTCTAGTCTCTACTCTCTATCTCTACTTCTCGATCTCAGCACTCCGGGCCCGCAAAAACTGGCTATTCTGGCCCTGTAAATGCTTTTTTAAAGCGCCGCACATTGCGATTCTATTGGAGATGCTCTAACATGGCACACGAGTGCTTTAATGTTGCCCACAAGATGCGTGAGTATTACTGTAGTATATTTTTCTTGCCATGTTGAGATTTTAAAACCATGAGTGCGAACTTGCAAAGGAGCAATGAAGACCAAACACAGCATATTGGGGACATCTTCAAGGAGCGTGGCAAGTTAAAGAGGAGCTACACCGAACCTGTAAAATGAGATTTGGTAAGTAACACCCTTTCAATTACTTTCGTTTAGCTTCTACTAAATGGATCTAGCTTCTACTAAATGGATCTAGGTTGCTTTGAGTATTGATCTAAAAAAGAAGTAACTTCATGTCAAGATGCAGTTCCTGCGAGGAGGGAAGTATGGTCAACCTCGAGATCATGTTTCCAAAATGAGGCTAGATTACACACAAGGTGCCATTTCCCTAATGATGTTGGATTAGACAAAAGGTGCAAATTCCCAGATGATGCTGGCTTACACACAAGCCAGGTGGAGTCGTTAACTGTTCGTGTCCTCGTGGCTCTAGTAAAGGATGAAAGAAAGTGTGCAGCAGCCCTTGAGAATGTAGTTGAGTTCCTGAAGAAGCGAAAAGAGCAATCATTCATTTGTATGGCGTCCAGGAAATGTTTGAGCGTGTGGGCCCCCGTTTCAACAATATAGCATATTCAAGAATTATCCTACTCTATACTATCGCCTCTAAAAAACGTACACTATACAATAAAAATAATAAGCCATAGAAACATAGAATAATCCTACACTATACAATAAAGAAACTACAGCCGAATATAACCACTGGGCATTATAGTACGGCAACAGTGATAATAAAGCATACACAAATAGCAAATTACATACAGATGCTCTCTTCACCCAAGCCAAAGAAGAGATGAAAGAAGCCAGAAATAAGCTAGCAGATGCAGAGCAGGCTAGGTGTCTCCTCCTATCTAAAACTGTTGTTAATACAAATTTTCCTTCATAATAGCTGGGTTCAAATGTTTATCCAGTCAGCATGCCTGTTGTGATGTCCGTGCATCTACTGATGTGGCACAAAATAAATTTTTTTCGAGTCATGTAATAACAGCAATTACTTTCCAAACAATAACGGACGAAGCATTGGACATGGTATAGTTCACGCGCAAGGCCAACATTCCAAGTTCAACTTCAACATCAAACTCATGTTCACAGGTATCTACACATTCATAGATAATGTCCATAACCATGATTCACTTCAAAGCCAAAAAAATGTGAGGAGAGTTATAAATAAAGAAAAACCTCTAGTTCCTGCTACCAGTGTGAGCACAACAAGTCAAGACCGTCGTAATTAATTATATTTTGGTCAATTTTTTGTGTTCTAAAATGCCAGCCGGCTCGCGGAAGGACGTGTTGCCAGCACACGCGCGGATTCAATGGAGGCAGGCGGGGCAGTCTGAAGCCAGTTGCATGCAGCGAGGATGCGTGTTCAGCCGGGCCTGCAGCAAGTGGGGCCCTCTTGGCCGATGTGCCGGTTCAATGCCTGCGCTATGAGAGGTCGCGTCCATGTCAGAGCAATCACTCCCTCCAGTCCTTTTTGTTTGGGTATAACAAAATCTCATTTTCCATTCACATTTTACAAGTAAAATTTGTGGACAAACTTTGACCCAAAATACAATGGGGACTAGTAAACCAGAACGGAGATACTAGTTTTTTTATCAAAGAAGGGTTCCCCCCTTCCGATTTTCATTACTAAAAACCAACATCTAAACCATAGTGTTTGCCCTAGAACTACCGGGTTCAACATCTCGCAACATAAACCCATACAACCATACGCCAAGGAGGTAGTACTTATGAATTCAATTTTCACTCCATACCAATCGTTCTAAAAACTACTTAGTACTTATAACGCGCCATTGAAAATCGGAACTCTTACCCCGCTAAAGAAATGATATTTTAAACGTGGCTACTCGATTTGTGGCAACTGGCGAGCCACCGCCTCCAGGTTGTTCACCTGTGGTCCCGACCATCAACTCCTATGGATCAAATTATCACACAAGCTGACTATTCCTACAAAGGTGCGCTCCACCACATACCCGGTACCCGCACATGCAGCATTCGTGCACCTAGGGTATTAGGGTTTATTTGTTAATGGTGCCTTTACGTAACTCTCATGTGTGCGAGACAGCGAGAGACCGACTGCGTGCGTGCGCCTCTTCTCATCGTATATGTACTCCACGGTTTGTCTGGTGTCCAAAAAATTATACATTAGTAATAACTACTGGCGATGTGCCAATGCGTTGCCACACGATCAAAGTAGATTAATACATATTCACCGATTTGATAGAAAAATAGTCTAGTTTTGAAATACGTATATCACTAAAAATATGTTATGTTTCACTCAAAATATATTCCTTTGGCGGTTTTGATGAGATAAGGGAGGAATGTTGTTGGTTTCAAGATTTGAGAAGTGGTATATCTCTAATTTATACTCTTACTAGAAAGATGGCTGTGCGTTGCAAGGAACATCAAGATCTTGTGGGAGAAAAGGATGAACGAGGGAAGGCCTTATCTGCAAATGTGGAGAGGAGTGTGGGTAAATTACCATAGTTTACTTCCTATCCATTAAATATAGATCGGACGACCTATATTGCAGGATGGTAGGCACACCATCATCACCGACTATGATTTCTATAAGAGTAGAGATAAAAAACAGAGTTGGTGATGATGGTGTGCCTGCCATCCTGCAATATAGGCTGTCCGATTTATATCCGACGGATAGGAAGGAAACTATGGCAATTTTGCAAAAAGATACCCACACCCCTCTCCACATTTGCAAATAGGGCCTTCCCTCATTCATCCTTTTCTCCCACAAGATAAACTACTCATACAAATGCATCTTGATGTTTCGTCCAACGCATGGGCATCTTGCTAGTTGTTGCAAAAAGCCCATGTGTGTGTGTGTTGTGTGTGTGCGAGAGAGGGGGAGAGGAGGATGATAGAGTGCATGTGTGACAAAGACACAAAGAGTGTGTGTGCGAGAGGTATCAGCTTAAAATGAGGCGATAGTGTGTGTGTACACGATCGAGAGGGCGTGTCTCAAGAAGGGACGAAAAATCTACATAGATACAAGGAGTGCGAGAGAGACATGTACGCGATAGTGGAAGCATGAGTGTTCGGGTGTATAAACCTATCTGGAGGCTAGTCGATCAATGTTTGTGAGAGAAATACGGGTCGGGGGTGCAAAAGCGAGAGTTTTGTGTGTGTGTGAGAGAGAGATGGTAGTCGGGAAGGGGAGTGGAAGCAGGAGTTGTGTGTGCGTATGTGTGTGAGAGAGAGGGGGAGTTTGTCTGATCGGTAAACAAATGAATAATGTCAGTTTTATAAATGGGATGGAGACCGAAAGGAGACCGCAACAAATGTTGTGTCTGCAGGAGAGAGTAAGTTTAGTGGTATGGGTCATATCTAGAGACATATAGGGTATGTGAGAGAACCCCATAGAGATAAACACAAAGTGAAAGACGAGTGAGATTGTGTGTGTGGCGGTGAAAAAGAAAGCTTAGGTACCTAGTGATACCAGAGAACAGTAGAGACATGAGAGATAATGAAAATCATGTAATGTATAGTGATAGGGAGAGTGTGACACTTCTCAAGGGAGACATCGAGAGACCATGTTTGCGAACATAGGAGAAACATGAGGTGAGCGTGCGGGTGAGCTGGAAAAAAGAGAGTGATAGCTACATGAAGGAGCATGCGAGAGAGATGGGCGTGAAAGGAGTCAACATAAAAGGCATTCAAATATTTGAATTAGAGATGATGATAGATGTAATTCATACTCGAACCAAAATTGATCTATCAAACATGCATACTCATATAAATTCACGCACATCTATGTTATTTAATATGTAGATATTACTAATCCATACATTTTAGTAGAACATAATTTGGTTTAAATTTTTTGAATTCAACCTTATGATTTTTAGATCAATGTATTTGTAAATCATATTATACATATAAAGGAGCAAAATTCTTTGTTGTGCTTTTGAAAGTATATATAACAAAATGATGTATATAGAATTTTATTCCAATCGAAAATGGATCCCGGCCAAACAAAAATAGAATACAAACTGGATTCGAATTGAGTTGGCACGGTAAACGTGCACTCTTGCTCTGCAAAAGTTTGAACAAAGCAGGGAAAGTCACAGTAACCACCTGAAACCAAAATATGCGAGATGGAAATTACTACCTATCCCTGACATGCAAAGCCTCGGCTCGATTTCTGTAGGTTTCGATAGGGGTAGGTTTGTAATTTCACTCAAACGTGACATAACTGCCTCTCGCCCGGATTCACACACGGTGGGCACCAAAGTACAGTGTCTCCTCGACCGAAGTCAACTCCCTCCCCGATTCATACACGGTGGGCGCCAAAACAAACGGCAAATATTCGGTGTATGCGAGATTACCGTCCTATCCCCAACCGACAAATATTGCTGTGATGTAGGAAATTTTAAATGGGGGCTAAGTTTGTAATTTTCCTCGCATTTTGAGACAAGCGTGCCGTGAAGACATGGTTCCCCCCTTCTGCTCTCTCTCCATTTCCCCATTCGTACTCCGTGGGCGCCAAAACACCCTCTCCACCCCAGCCTCCTCCATCTGCCACCCCATCCATCATCCTCCTCCTCCACATGCCGGAGCTGATACCCCGACAGCGTCGTCCATTACAAGAGATCAACCTCTCACATCCACGGCTTCAGACTGGGATCCTTGCATCCCGTCCTCTCGCTTCATCCCCATCTTTGTCCACCTTGCCGGCGCCGCTCCTACGACCGTCTCGTCCACCGCGCCCTGCCGCCACCATCTACCCTCCTAGATCTGCTTCCATGCCGCTGACAACCATTGCTACCGTAGCACCATCAAATTCTCAGCAGATGCATACATGGTGCCGCACCAGAGGTGGTACTCTTTAGTATCTGCTCAACTTATTTATCACAGCAAGAAAATAGATCGCCACTACTTTACTCTAATTTCTTGTCCATCACTTGTTAGTTGAAAGCAAACATTAGTTGCGAAGTTTCCTTTGTCCGGTTTGCACCTTCAGATCCGCCATGGCACGCTCAACACTATACTCGCAATGCTTATGGTTTTCCCCTTCTATATTCCACACTAGTTAAATGACAGTAGACTAAATTTGAAAATTGGGTCAGTCGATTTTTGGGACTTGCCGGAGTTCGCCGGTATGAAGGAAGGGGCTCGGGTGGGGATGGTGGTTTGTGGGAGGCGGTGGTGGGGCCTCGCCGAACGAAGAAA
>NC_041393.1:240614310-240661953 GCF_002162155.2 Triticum dicoccoides
GTCGGGGCCGGTGGTTCGGCCGGCGGCCCATGCGGTGTTCTATATGGGAAGAATCAAAGACGAGGAAGAAGAACGGTTAGGAGACGTAGGATCTTCATCCAACCGCCTGAAATGGTCGACTGACCCAAATGACAAAAGTCACACGACTTGCATGCATACATGCCTTTATATTCAGTATCATCATCGTAGCTGCTTAGCAGTGCTCCTAAATCCATCAAGCTAAACAGCGTGCCACTCATAATTCCAAACTTGTTGCTCAAATCCGAATCTGATATGATGCTGATATTACTAAAACAGATAATGTTTAATTGGTCAGTTAATGTTCCTACTTTACTTTCGAAAAGCACGTGCAACACATATAGAGAGACAACATGGAGTTGCATTCTTAATGCGCTCTGGTTCATCATGTGTCGGCACTGCGCAACGAACATTTTATTATCCAAAATATGCTTGCTCTTCTTTAGCATGTTCCTCTTCCATTCTTCTTTAATAAGTACTCTCTCCGTTCCTAAATTCAAGTCTTTGTATAGATTCCACCATGGACTACATATGGAGCAAAATGAGTGAATCTACACTCTAAAATGTATCTGTATACATCTGTATGTGATCCACAGTGGAAATCTCTACAAAAACTTATATTTTGGAACGGAGGGAGTATGATAGTTGTACAGTATGTTCCTTGTAGTGAAGATGAGCAGGGACATTTGCAGTGTAGAGGTCTATACGGTCGGTTGTGATGGACACTTTGAACTCTTCGGGCCTCTTTGATTCATAGGATTTTGTAAACATAGGAATAGGAATTGTAGTGGCCTGCCCACTTGAATCCCATAAGATTAGCAAGGAAATGCGGGGAGCCGTGTCGCCTTTGAGAGTTACACTGATATTAACAGTACCGCACCTTTAGTTGAAGAGAGCTAGTATCCAAAGCCTTTCTAGCTGTACCAGCAATACTAGCACATATATTCCAGCAAGTTCCACTTTGCTGATTTTACTTGTATGCTTACGGTTTTCCCGTTATATCCACACTATGATCTGTGTAGCTGCTTTGTGTCGCACTAGCAGCAGTCCACTCTTGAAGCTAAAAAACACACCAATCATAAGTCCAAATCTTACTTCTTCAAATACAAATTGTGATATGATACTGATATTAGTTAACAGACACACATTTAATTGGTCAGGTAATGCTCCCACTTGATTTTCCAAATGCATGTGGCCACATATAGAGAGACATCATGGAATTGCATTTCTTTGGGCGCTGTGATTCATCATGAGTGGGCAACCAACATTCTATGCAATAAAGCAGAACCTCAAGAATATGCTTCCTCTTATGTTCTTTAACATGTTCCTCTTTTGTTATTCTGTATTTAGTACGTACATTATGTTCCTTGTCAGGAAGGGGAGCAGGGACATCTGCAGTCAACAGCTGATAGAGCTGGCCTGTACGTGATCGATAGGCTTTCAATTAGTAGCGACAATACAACACCGTATTTTCTAGACAGTTCCACTTTCCCGATTTATATATCGTGGTTATGGTGTACCCCTTTTATGTACACTACAATCTGCCTAGTTGCTGGGTGCTCTTGTTATCATGGTTTGGCAATAAACTCTCTATACATTATATTATGAACCTATCATCTGCCAACTATCCTTACTTCTGGAGCCTATTTTTATGTGTACTTGTGCCAAATTATATTAATGCACGCACCATATTACAGCACACATGAGCTCTCTCATCAGAATACAGTGATAGAACACAAGGGTTTACAGGGGCGCCCCTATATTAGAATATCCTCTGCATTACAAAGATAATATCACTACTATGTTTTCATGCTTCTTAGATATTATACATAATCACAGTGAATATCAGAATCTGCACATCAGAAGAATATTGTGGAACACTGCAACGACTTACAAAATTGGCACCAAGGCATTGAGTGCCATTCTGGATGCAGTGAAACTCACATGCTCCCCACCTATAGATTCTTGTTCAAAATATGATCCTAATGAATATTCTGACCTCGAGGAGTCAAAGGCGGATGGCCTGTCCTATTCACCCATCAAGGTGCCTGTTCTAATTTGGCAAGGTTTTATTGATTCCGCGTATCTTGCATAAGTTGTCTTACATTTCTTCTACTTTGTTGCACCGCCATCTGCTTAGTTTACTCATCATATATGTCAAGATGCCATGCCCATCCATTATCAATACATATTCCATCTGTCATCATACCATGTTTTTTCACTCAAATGTTGTTCTTGTGCATCAGACAGCAAAAAGGAAGAGGGTGATTGCCGAACCTGAAGGAGCAGCATCAAAGTCCTTAAAAAACATGGTGCTACTGGAGAAATCAGACAACACCCCACTTATATTGGCTCTACAACCAGTGACACAAAACGTAGGACCGACTCCAGCAGACTATACCCATACTTCACTGGACACACCACTAGCCCCACCACACAGGACCTGCACTCCAGCAAAAGGTATGCCGATTTCAGTTGCCATAGCACCAGCCGCACCACAGAAAAATCTCACTCCAGCAAAAAGTACAGCAAGTCCACCGGTCGAAGACCTATCCCAACCGCAGAGACGGCCAATTCCTGCAGATTGGAACCCCATTCCAGTTATTCCCAGTTTAAAAGACAATGCTTTCAATGTTTTTAGGGACTACGTGCATATATTGCCATCATGGGAAGATTATAGTGAAGACAAACACCATTTTCACATCTTCCTGTACCACTTACGTGTAAGTGCTATTATTCATGGTGATTATTTTCCCGTTTTTTGTTGATTTAACACTAAGGGAGTCCTGGATTAGGGGGTCCTCAGACAGCCGGACTATATGCTTATGCCGGACTGTTGAACTATGAAGATAGAAGATTGAAGACTTCGTCCCGTGTCCGAGTGGGACTCTCCTTTGCGTGGAAGGCAAGCTTGGCAATTCGGATATGCAGATTCCCTTCTCTGTAACCGACTCTGTGTAACCCTAGCCCCCTCCAGTGTCTATATAAACCAGAGGGTTTAGTCCATAGGACAACAACAATCATAATCATAGGGTAGCTCCTAGGTCTTAGTCTCTACGATCTCGTGGTATATCAACTCTTGTAATACTCATACATCAAGATCAATCAAGCAGGAAGTAGGGTATTACCTCCATAGAGAGGGCCCGAACCTGCGTAAACATCATGTCCCCCGCCTCCTGTTACCATTAGCCTTAGATGCACAGTTCGGGACCCCCTACCCGAGATCCGCCGGTTTTGACACCGACATTGGTGCTTTCATTGAGAGTTCCACTCTGTCATCACTGTAAGGCTTGATGGCTCCTTCAATCATCTACAACGATGCGGTCCAGGGTGAGGTTTTCCTTCTCGGACAGATCTTTGTATTCGGCGGCTTCGCACTGCAGGCCAACTCACTTGGCCATCTGGAGCAAATTGATAGCTACGCCCCTGGCCATCAGGTCAGGTTTGGAAGCCTGAACTACACTACCGACATCCGTGGAGACTTGATCTTCGACGGATTCGAGCCCATGACAGGTGCACCCTACAGCCACGATGAGCGTGACATAGATCTGCCACCGGATGGTGTTCAGGAGACCCCACCTACAGCTGCCCTGGCTTTAGATCCAGTGCAGATCACGCCATTCGAGAACGGGAGGATGGACCCTCCCACGGAAGCCGCACACCTAACGGCGATAGAGCCGAACATGGATTTCGCTTCCAATGAGGTCCATGTCATCAGACCCTCAGACTCGCCTCCGACCATAGGCTCCGAACCACGTGTATCCGCACCCATCGGATCTAACTGGGCGCCGATCATGGAGTTTAGCTCCACGGATATCTTCCAGCACTTGCCCTTGGGCGACGTGCTAAACTCATTAAAATCTCTCTCCTTGTCAGGAAATTCTTGGTCGAACTATGTCCGGCTTGAGTGGGAAGCGGACGATGAAGGAATTCTTTACCCACCCACCGCCCACTTAATAGCCACTATCGATGACTTAACCGACACGCTTGATTTTGACTCTGAAGACATCAATGGTGTGGACGACAATGCCGGAGAAGAATGGGAACCACCGCCCCCAGGGCGCTGGACAACCACCTCATCATATGACATATATATGGTGGACACACCCAAAGAAAGCAATGGCGAGGATCAAAAGAATGCAACGGAGGATAATCCTCTTGAAAAGCAAACAAAGCACCGACGTCAATGGCGCCACTCTAAACCCCGCCATAGCAAAAACAGCGATACCGGCACAAGAAAGAATAACACCCCGGACGATGCTAAAGATAATGACGACCCCGTAGACCCAGCGATGGAATAGGACGAGCAAGGGGACAGCAAACACAGTCCGGGGCCGTTGTCCGAACATAGCGATGCCGAAGACAAAACTTATAAACCTGTCTCCGGAGAGGAGGATAGTTCGGACGACAATGCACGCATCATCCCGGGAAAACACTTGAAACAAGAGCACCTCCACAACAGACTTATTGCCACCGTGAGGACCTTGAAGAAGCAGAAGCAACGGCTTAAAGCCGCGCAGGATATGCTCAACCATAGATGGAACGAAGTGCTCGACACTGATGAAAGATACGGCGGTGATCGCCAGACAAAAGAGCTACCCAAAACATACGTTGTTGCTCGAATTCGACGACCAGGCTATCGCGCCCATTCCACCGAAAAACAATACGGCCGATCTGCCGAACCGACCACCCCTTGGTCAAGACGGAGCAGCTAATGACGCTGCACACAAGTCAACACACGATCTACGTGAGCACCTGGACAAAAGAGCTGGTATGACCAGGTCCATCTATGGATCTAGGAAACGTGTTCCTATGCAGGATCACGGCCACCAAACTGTCTATATTGATCGACTACCAGCTCAGAATCAACACCGAACACTACAGCCATCGGACCCACGTCACGACACATCCAAGTACAAGGGCGCCGCACACCCCCTGTGCTTCACCGATGAGGTGCTGGATCATGAATTTCTAGAGGGGTTTAAACCCATAAACATTGAGGCATACAACGGAACGACAGACCCTGCAGTCTGGATTGAGGACTTTATTCTTCACATCCATATGGCTCGCGGAGATGATATCCACGCCATCAAATACCTGCCCCTCAAGTTGAAAGGACCAGCTCGGCATTGGTTGAAAATCCTCCCTGAAAATTCCATTAGAAGCTGGGAGGAACTCGAGGACGCTTTCAGGTCTAATTTTCAAGGGACATATGTCCGATCTCCGGATGCAGAAGATTTAAGTCACATAATTCAACAACCTGGAGAGTCAGCCCGTAAGCTTTGGAACAGATTTCTCACCAAGAAGAACCAAATCGTCGACTGTCCGGATGCCGAAGCCCTAGCAGCTTTCAAACACAGCGTCCGGGACGAATGGCTTGCCAGACACCTCGGCTAGGAAAAGCCAAGGACAATGGCAGCCCTAACAACTCTTATGACCCGCTTTTGCGCGGGCGAGGACAGTTGGTTGGCCCGCAGCGGCACCAGCGATCCAGGCACATCCAAAATCAGGGATGGCAATGGAAAATCGCGATGCAATAAAAACAAGCGTCGAGATAATGAGGATAGCCCAGACAATACATCGGTAAACGCCGGATTCAGGGGCTCTAGACCCGGTCAACGAAAAAAGCCACTTAAAGGCAACAGAGTGGTCCGTCCAGCCTAAATAAAATTCTAGACAGGTGCTGTCAGATTCATGGCACCCCCGAGAAACCTGTGAGTCACACCAACAGAGAATGTTGGGTCTTCAAGCAGGCCGGCAAGCTAAACACCAAACACAAAGGGAGGGAGCCGCCAAGTGAAGATGAGGACGAACCTCGTCAGTTGAACACTGGGGGACAAATTTTTTTCCATCGGAGGTCAAAACGGTGGACATGATTTACGCCACTCACATACTAAAGAGGAAGCGCATACGTGCTCTCCGAGACGTACATGCTATAGAGCCCGTCGCCCCCAAATTCAGCCCATAGTCGGCCTGCCCGATCACTTTCAATCGCAGGGATCATCCGACTAGTATCCGGCATGGAGGTTCGGCTGCCTTGGTGCTCAACCCAATAATCTACGGCTACCATCTCACCCGAGTCCTTATGGACGGCGTCAGCAGTCTTAATCTGATATATCAGGACACTGTCCGCAAGATGGGGATAGACCCCTCAAGAATCAACCAAAGCAATACTACCTTTAAAGGAGTAATACCAGGCGTAGAGGCCCGCTGCACGGGCTCTTTAACATTAGAGGTTGTATTCGGTTCTCCCGACAACTTTCAAGCGAAGAACTAATCTTCGACATCGCTCCGTTCCGAAGCGGCTATCATGCACTACTCGGAAGAACGACCTTCGCTCGTTTCAATGCAGTACTACATTACGCTTATCTCAAACTTAAGATGCCCGGTCCACGTGGCGTCATCACAATCAGCGGAAACAGAGAGCGGTCTCTTCGTGTGGAAGATTAAGTGGCGGCTCTAGAAGCCGAACCACTGAACGGCCTTTCCAACCCGAGTAACGCATCGGTCTTCGAGACCACGGACACAACTAGACGTGTCCGGCACACACCTAGTTGTAGCAGCCCAGATAAACCTGAGCTTGATTAACGGCTATGCCCCCATATGTGATGCTGGGGGCTGCCCGCATGTAAAAAATCCATAGTTCGGCTCGACCCTATTTACACTCAAGAGATCAAATTTTCACGGTTTATTAAGATTAACCGACTCTACGCACGGTGAAAGTGCAACTATCCCTAGGTGGTTTTGGTAATTCATAACAACATATAGCTCATTGAGCTAATGCTATTCCAAGACAAATATTTCAGGAAAGCTCAATGAATGGCATGGCACGGATGATGAAAGTGGATCCCTCAAAATATTAAGGACAAAGGATTAGCTCAAGCTCAAAAGTTCAAGATGCTACATTTTAAATTTTAGTGATCCAAGATCACATTGAGTTTATAGGAAAAGCCAATACTATCAAGGAGGGATGAGGTGTTGCTTAAAGAGCCTCTTGCTTCAAGTGCTTAGTGATATGCTCCAAAAACCCTCAACTACTTTCTCACATCCACATATGACCTAAACCCAAAGTCAAAATCGGTCCTACCGATTCATTCTATCCGGCGCCACCGAGTTCAAATGTCATAGCCACTGCCACAAACCCTAGGCAAATCGGTCTCACCGATAGGGATCTCGATCTCACCGAGATGGGATTGTAATCTCTCTGTTTCCCTTTGTAACGTTTCGGTCTAAAAACCGAAGTGAGCGATCGGTCCCACCGAGATTGCAATGGAAACTCTCTGTTTCCCTTTCGTAACATTTTGGTCTCACCGAAAAGAGCGAATCAGTCCCACTGAGTTTACCTGACCAACTCTCTGGTTAGCTAATTACCAAAATCGGTCTCACCGAGTTTGTGTAATCGGTCTCACCGAGATTACGTTATGCCCTAACCCTAACCATATCGGTCTTACCGAGTTGCATGTCGGTCCCACAGAAATCACTAACGGTCACTAGGTTTACTGAATCGGTCCGACCAAATTTGTTGATTCGGTCCCACCGAGATTGGTAAATTGTGTGTAACAGTTAGATTTTGTGTGGAGGCTATATATACCCTTCCATCTCCTCTTCATTCACGGAGAGAGCCATCAGAACAAACCTACACTTCCAACTTACCAGTTCTGAGAGAGAACTACCTACTCATGTGTTGAGGCCAAGATATTCCATTCCTACCATATGAATCTTGATCTCTAGCCTTCCCCAAGTTGCTTTCCACTCAAATCTTCTTTCCACCAGATCCAAATCCTATGAGAGAGAGTTGAGTGTTGGGGAGACTATCATTTGAAGCATAAGAGCAAGGAGTTCATCATCAATGCACCATTTGTTACTTCTTGGAGAGTGGTGTCTCCTAGATTGGATAGGTGTCACTTGGGAGCCTCCGACAAGATTGTGGAGTTGAACCAAGGAGTTTGTAAGGGCAAGGAGATCGCCTACTTCATGAAGATCTACCGCTAGTGACGCAAGTCCTTCGTGGGCGACGGCCATGGTGGGATAGACAAGGTTGCTTCTTCGTGGACCCTTCGTGGGTGGAGCCCTCTTGGACTCGCGCAACCGTTACCCTTCGTGGGTTGAAGTCTCCATCAACGTGGATGTACGATAGCACCACCTATCGGAACCACGACAAAAACATTCGTGTCTCCAATTGCATTTGAATCCTCCAAACCCTACCCTTTACATTCTTGCAAGTTGCATGCTTTAATTTCCGCTGCTCATATACTCTTTGCATCCTTGCTTGAATTGTGTGAAGATTGCTTGACTTGTGCAAAGATAGCTAAAATCTGCCAAAGTCTAAAATTGGGAAAAGGTTAAGTTTTTAATTGGTCAAATAGTCTAATCACCCCCCCTCTAGACATACTTCAAGGTCCTACAAGTGGCATCAGAGATTTGGTCCCCATTTGCTTTGATTTCCATAGCCTTTGGTGGTCATAGCCTTGGTTTCACAACCTAGGAGAGTATGGTTTCTAGCGAGGGAAATTATCACCGTAGAGGTCCTTACTTTGATGGCACTAATTTTGCTAGTTGGAAGCATAAGATGAAAATGCATATTCTCGGACATAACCCCGCCGTTTGGGCTATTGTGTGTATTGGCTTGCAAGGTGAATTCTGTAATGGGAGAGAGCCGAACCGTGAAGCTAGTGCGGATGAATTGAAGATGCTGCAATACAACGCTCAAGCTTGTGATATCCTCTTCAATGGCTTGTGCCCCGAAGAATTCAACAAAATCAGCCGTCTTGAGAATGCAATGGAAATTTGGGATACTTTGCTTGATATGCATGAAGGTACCGACTCCTTCAAGGAATCCAAGTTGGATGTGCTCCAAAGTCAGCTTGACAAGTTCAAAATGAAGGATGGTGAAGGTGTCACTGAAATGTACTCTAGGCTTGCTCTTATCATAAATGAGATTGCTGGCTTAGGAAGTGAAGAGATGACCGACAGATTCATCATCAAGAAGATCCTAAGAGCATTGGATGGAAAATATGATACCGTGTGCACATTGATCCAAATGATGCCAAATTACAAAGATCTCAAGCCAACGGAAGTCATTGAAAGAATTTCTGCTCATGAGATGTCACTCAAGGATAAGGAGGAACTTCACAACAAGTCAAGTGGTGCTTACAAAGCCTCATGTGAAGCCCCCACATCATCAAGTGAGAAACAAACCTTCAATGAAGAATTGAGCTTAATGGTGAAGAACTTCAACAAATTCTACAAGAGTAGAAGCAAAGAAAGAAGCTCTAAGTCAAGGTCCTACAATGACAAAAGATCTTCTAGTCGAGAGCGCAACTGCTAAAATTGTGGGAGACCCGGACACTATTCCATGAGTGTACGACACCCTACAAAAGAAGAGAAGATTCTCCAAAAAGAAGAAGTAGAAGAGAAGAATCACCACCAAGAGAGAGGAGTAGAGATGATCGTTATGAACGAAGACCCTCATGGAGAAGCAAGGATTCAGAAAGGAAGGACAAGTCATCAAAGAGCTACACAAAACAAATACATCAAGCTCATGTTGGTGAATGGGTATCCGGTTCCGACTCTGAACATCACTCCGAGAGAAGTTATCACTCCGACTCCGAATATACTCAAGATGAAGGTGTTGCCGGTCTAGCACTTGTGTCAACCAACTCCTACGACATATTTGATGCACCAAATGAAGGAATTGGAAGATGCTTCATGGCCAAAGGTCCTAAGGTAACACACCCTAAGTATGTTGATTTTAATAGTGATGAAGATGACTTGTTAGGTGATGATGATTTACTTATTGACAACTCTAGTAATGGATACTATGATGAAACGTCAATTAATCATGCTAATCAAGATAAAACGAATGACAATGATAAGGAGAAGATCGAGCTTCTAACTAAAGAACTAAACACTCTTAAGTTAGCTCATGAAACTATCTTCGAAGATCATCGAGAACTTTTAAGGGCTCATGAGAAGTTACGCTTTGAAAAGCTCAATCTTGAGCAAGAGCATGAGTTCTTAAAGGCAATCAATGATGATTTCCGTAAGAAAAGTTCTTCTTACATTGCCAAGCATTTACTCTTATCTACTTACATGCCTCAAGTCAAGTCTAGTAACAAGAACAAGAAAGATTCTTCCTCTAGTAGTAACAATAATAATGCTAAATCCAATATTGTTGCTTCTAGTAGTTCTCTTGATTCCACTAATGATTCTCTTAGCCAAGTTACACTTGAGCAAGAAAATAGCTTATTGAAGGGAATTATAGAGAAAGGTGTATACAAGAGCCTTGCCGGGAGTAAGCAATTCGAGGAAATTGTACGCAAGCAAGGAAGGCACCGGAAGAATCAAGGTGTTGGTTTTGAACGAAAGTTCAATGCCAATGGAGTTGAGTGGGAAGAAGATCAATACCCCAAGA
Organism: Triticum dicoccoides; assembly: GCF_002162155.2. Lineage (NCBI taxonomy): Eukaryota > Viridiplantae > Streptophyta > Magnoliopsida > Poales > Poaceae > Triticum > Triticum dicoccoides. Next base: position 240,624,743 of record NC_041393.1, read on the forward strand.
CGAAGTTTGTTCCTCAACAAGAGAAGTATGATCCTACTTCCTTCAAGGGAACACAAGCACAAGATGATCTTCCACCACAAGACCACAAGAACAAAGGCAAGGACAAGCTTCAAGAGGAGATTGATGCATTTGAAGAAGCACCTAAGGCCTTGGTCAAGTGGGTTCCCAAGACTACGTCAAGTTCTACTCCATCAAGTACAACTACAACTCCAAGGATTCCCATCAAGATGATGTGGATCCCGAAGAAGAAGAACTAGAGTGTTCTTGAGGGTGACTCCGCCAACATTCTTCACTCATATCATTATGGCAAGGACAAGTGCAATCAACTTCCATATCTTGCACTAGTTCAAGGAGTCACAAACCCTCATGTTGGTAAGGCAAGGGACAAGGTAACCTAATGTTTTCATGGACATCATCTTGTGTGTGCATCACTCTATGTCTATGGATATTCTTGTTTGTTCCTTGTGGGACTAACCCATGTAGGTATTGAAAGTTCAACTCACTCCAAAGGATTGATCCAAATGATCTACATCAACATTGAGCATCCACATCTTCAACACCTACATGAAGTCATCATCGACAAAACCCAAGGTTAGTTCATCCCTCTAAGGGGGGATCTCACATCTAGGGGGAGCTTAACTCTAAGAATTGAGTCAAAGCAACTCTAATGATGTGAACACATCAATGCATTATGTAAAAGTGGTAACCCCACTTGAGCTTAAACGATGAGTATGACCTATGATCAAATGTTCTCATTTGACTCCTAAGTCAATATACTCATATATAGATGACCTAGTCATCGCCAATTGTTTGATAGATGCTAGAATTGGTTGTGCATGCTTTGGCACATATTTCATTTGCCATTTTATTGTGTGAGCATGTTGGTTGCATATTTTACTCATTCGAGGACATCCACTTGTTGATTTGATTGATTGGTTCCTTTTCTTTGGCCAAGTGGATGGACACGAATGCCTAAGAACCTTCTCTAGCTATCTATGCTTTTCTCGTCTCAAACTCTATTCATGCTACATCACAAAATTTGATCAAGTCAGATTCGAACCACTCTATGTGAGGAGCACTCGGAGTCCCCGATTCATCATAGACTTAAACTTCCAAAACTTCTTTGTGCTTTTCGGTCTGACCGATTCTTCCTTTTCGGTCATACCGAGATCACTAAGTCGATCTAGGTTTTCAATCTCGGTGCAACTGATTTGAACTTTTCGGTCACACCGAGTTGCTGTAGCTGTCAACAGTAATGCATCTCGGTGCCACCGAGTCATTCCACTCGGTCACACCGACAGTGTCGGGCTATATATTCACACGGTCAAAAATTTGGAAAACTTTCTCCAAACCTCTTCGCCCGCGCATAGCTCGCTCTGCCTTCTAGGTCTCCGGATCATCGACTTCGTCGCCAGCCGCCTCCTGTCGCTGGTCTCCGCCGCCGTCAACGGATTTCATCTCCGCCGTTGCCACCGTAGCGAGTTCATCGCCGAACTAGGGTATGAACTTGATCACAGTTCTATCCTCATATGATTCTCAGCACATTGTGTTCATTATGATTCTTGCCACGATTGAAACACCTCTATCCAGTCAAAACAATCCTTAGAATAGATGCGATTTGAAAATTTAGGGTTAGGTTTCCGCCGAAACCATCTCGGACCCACCGAGTTGAAAAACTCGGTCCCACCGATTCGGCTAATGCCATTGCACTAGTAACTCTTGGTCTGACCGAGAATTTCTAATCGGTGTGACCGATTTTAGAACCTTGTGAAACCCTAGCAGTCTCGGTGCCACCGAACTGTGACTCGGTCTGACCGAGTTCACTAGTTTAGGTTCCAAAACTGCTTCGGTATCACCGAGTTTGAAAATCGGTTGATCCAAGATGCTTTCTGTGGAAAACTAAAACTAAGTTTTTGAATCATTCTTTTGCAAAAATCTCTGCATTTTGTGATGCTCATCCATTCTATCTCATCTATAACTATTCACAGGGTCAGCAGTCAGTGTATTCAACATGTCAGACCAAAGTGACAGCCAGAGCAAGTCAGAAGAGCAGATTCACATGAGTGAGGGCACTAGTCCCTCTAGTTCCTCAGATGATGGAAGCAGAAGCACTCCTAGCAATTTGCCCAAAGCAGCCACAAGAGCCAGAAGGAAGAGAACCTTAGACTCTGATGATGAGGACTATGTGGCAGCTGAAGATGAGGCTACTTCCAAGAAGGTAGTGCTCAAAAAGGAGTATGGCTCAGCAAAGACCACAAAGCTTGGACTTAATAGGAAGGTCCCTGCCAAGAGGACACCTATGCTGAAGGTTAGAGGATCAACACAAGTACCTGAAAAACCTGATCCCAAAGAGCCAGCTGCAGAAGGAAAGAAGAGGAAGGAAAGGGTCAGAAAGACCATGGCCAGAGTTGTTGGACAACCTTCCATGATGGAAGAGGAGGAGGAAGAAGAGGTTGCTGCACCAGCACCCAAGGCATGGAAGCTGATGGGTGATGCTATAAGGTCAGGGGCTACAACATCAAAGCCCAAAGAAGCACCCAAATCTGCCTCCAAGCCCAAGAATGCACCAAAGAGGAATACCAGGAGTATACCAGCTGCTGAGAAGAACAAGGCCCCAGTGCGTGAAGTTGCTGCTGAGGAAGATGATGAAGGACAAGTCCTGAGGAAGCTCAAACCCAAGATTCCAGACCACAATGATGCTCATCCTGTGGCTGAGAACATGAATATCAGGAGAGACTCAGGGTTGAGGCTATGGAGAGAGTCAGATCCATATGCCACCAGGAGAAGGACTGCTGTTGATTACAGGTTCCACACAAAGGAACAACAGGATTTCTATGAGACAATCTTGTTGGACAAGAAGCCTATAGTGTGTGATATGAGGTGGGTCGACTGGACCTACATAAAGGAGAATGAAGAACATTATCCTGGAGTGTATGACAACTTCAGTGCGTGTGGAGTTGCAGACTTTGTTGGGCAGAAGCTCACAAACTGGAATGATGAGCTCATTATGCAATTCTACTCCACAGCACATTTCTATCCAGATGGTAGGATAGTTTGGATGTCTGAAGGTACGAGATACCAATCAACTATTGAGGAATGGGCCAATCTGATCAATGCCCCAAAGGAGAGTGAAGATGACTTGGACGTTTATGCCAAAAAAAGATGGATCACAATTCTATGTCACATATGCACAAGGAGATCCCAGACAAAGCTCTTGAGACTTTAAAGTTTGGGTCAGTCCATTTTCTTCTGTCAGGGCTGCCAATGATCAACTGGATCCTAAGGCACACTCTTTTGCCCAAGTCAGGTGACCACAACATGATCAGAGGGCATGCAATTAATTTCCTACACATATTTGATGTGCCATAGAAATTCAAGGTCACGAGCCTCATGGTTGAGACATCAAGAGGACAACAGCAGACCAAAAGAGAAGTTGTGGCTATGCCCCACAAATTTAGGAGTTGATTAACTCAAAGATGGGCACAGGAAAATATCTGTTGGATAAGGAACACTTTGTTCTCTATCCATACTTTGAGGACAATCAAGTTGTGATGAATGAGAATGAACCATCATCAGTACAAGCTCAAGAGAAGAAGGAGAAAGCAAAGAAAGAGAAGGCTGCCAAGATGCCAACTCAAGAGGAGGCATCTGAGTACTTTTTGAAGAACAAGTAGGACCAGCTTGGTTACTTGATAGCATCAACTCTGAGGATTGAGAAGGGGTTGGCCACCCTAACTCAAAACCAGGAGAGCCTGGAAAGAATCATGGAACAAAAATTCTATGATTTAGATGTCAAAGTAACTGAGATGCAGTCAGTTGTGGAGCAGCTACAGGATGACATGCAGGAGAGGAAGGGCAGGACAACTACTGATGCATTTGACAGAGTGCCTCGTGCTCAGAGATCAGCTGCAGAGCCAGTACCAGACACCAGAGTCACTTCATCTGCACCAGCTACAGCTCCAGTGCAACCATTTCCAGCACCAACTTCTTCAGCTCCATCCACATCAACTGAAGTCTTCGTCTAAGGATCCATCTCTACACCACCAACTGAAGACCAAACCTGAGAGACGATATAGTACTATGCATTTTCTAGGAACTTTTTGGTAACTTGTTGCCAAAGGGGGAGAAAAATGTATAGATCATAGGCTTCGAGAGAGAGAGAGAGAGAGTTTGCTTTTGTTCTCTCTTGTCTTCTTGGTTGAACTTTGTTTGCTTTTGATTGCTTGAGATACTATGCTATTATCTGTGATACATTGATTATCATGTGTTTGATCATAAGCTACACTTATGCTTGTTAGATGATATTATCTTACTTATCCTTATATGATCATTCACTTTGCTTGGTGATGAGTGCATGTATTCAATCTTAATTGTTTTGAGCGCTCCACCAAGATGTATGTGACATGGAAGAGTAACCCATGAGCCTAATTCCTTCTGCATTTGCAGTCCAAAGGAAATCTTAAACTATGCACAAATTTAGGGGGAGCTCTTGCTTATCACATACTTCTCAAAGCGACGATGTTTTTCAATCTTATTATCATTTTTCGAAGCTTTGATCTATATGTTGTCATCAATTACCAAAAAGGGGGAGATTGAAAGTGCAACTATCCCTAGGTGGTTTTGGTAATTCATAACAACATATAGCTCATTGAACTAATGCTATTCCAAGACAAATATTTCAGGAAAGCTCAATGAATGGCATGGCATGGATGATGAAAGTGGATCCCTCAAAAAATTAAGGACAAAGGATTGGCTCAAGCTCAAAAGCTCAAGACTCTACATTTTACATTTTAGTGATCCAAGATCACATTGAGTCTATAGGAAAAGCCAATACTATCAAGGACGGATGAGGTGTTGCTTAATGAGCCTCTTGCTTCAAGTGCTTAGAGATATGCTCCAAAAACCCTCAACTACTTTCTCACATCCACATATGACCTAAACCCAAAGTCAAAATCGGTCCTACCGATTCATTCTATCCGGCGCCACTGAGTTCAAATGTCATAGCCACTGCCACAAACCCTAGGCAAACCGGTCTCACCGATAGGGATCTCGGTCTAACCGAGATGGGATTGTAATCTCTCTGTTTCCCTTCGTAACGTTTCGGTCTAACCGAAGTGAGCGATCGCTCCCACCGAGATTGCAATGTAAACTCTCGGTTTCCCTTTCGTAACATTTCGGTCCCACCGAAAAGAGCGAATCAGTCCCACCGAGTTTACCTGACCAACTCTCTGGTTAGCTAATTACCAAAATCGTTCTCACCGAGTTTGTGTAATCGGTCTCACCGAGATTATGTTATGCCCTAACCCTAACCATATCGGTCTTACCGAGTTGCATGTCGGTCCCACCGAAATCACTAACGGTCACTAGGTTTACTGAATCGGTCCGACCGAATTTGTTGATTCGGTCCCACCAAGATTGGTAAATTGTGTGTAACGGTTAGATTTTGTGTGGAGGCTATATATACCCCTCCACCTCCTCTTTATTCGTGGAGAGAGCAATCAGAACAAACCTACACTTCCAACTTACCAGTTCTGAGAGAGAACTACCTACTCATGTGTTGAGGCCAAGATATTCCATTCCTACCATATGAATCTTGATCTCTAGCCTTCCCCAAGTTGCTTTCCACTCAAATCTTCTTTCCACCAGATCCAAATCCTATGAGAGAGAGCTGAGTGTTGGGGAGACTATCATTTGAAGCACAAGAGAAAGGAGTTCATCATCAACGCACCATTTGTTACTTCTTGGAGAGTGGTGTCTCCTAGATTGGCTAGGTGTCACTTGGGAGCCTCCGACAAGATTGTGGAGTTGAACGAAGGAGTTTGGAAGGGCAAGGAGATTGCCTACTTTGTGAAGATCTACCGCTAGTGAGGCAAGTCCTTCGTGGGCGATGGCCATGGTGGGATAGACAAGGTTGCTTCTTCGTGGACCCTTCGTGGGTGGAGCCCTCCGCGGACTCGTGCAACCGTTACCCTTTGTGGGTTGAAGTCTCCATCAACGTGGATGTACGATAGCACCACCTATCGGAACCACGGCAAAAACATCCATGTCTCCAATTGTGTTTGAATCCTCCAAACCCTTCCCTTTACATTCTTGCAAGTTGCATGCTTTAATTTCCGCTGCTCATATACTCTTTGCATGCTTGCTTGCATTATGTGAAGATTGCTTGACTTGTGCAAAGATAGCTAAAATCTGCCAAAGTCTAAAATTGGGAAAAGGTTAAGTTTTTAATTGGTCAAGTAGTCTAATCACCCCCCTCTAGACATACTTCAAGGTCCTACACACGATCACACCAGATTCTTTCACCTGGGTTTTTCTTTTTTTTTACAGATGACCATCGTGCTATACCCTTCAAAGATACGGCACAACGGAGACAAATGCGCAGACGTGCAGCAGGGCCCCGTCCAAAGGTTTCTTTTTAGATTAAGACCCTGTGTAAACCTTTTTTATTCTCTCTTGTTGTCTCACACCCTCCTGGCACTTAAAATGACCAAGAGGGATACCGGCGTTACCGGCAAGCTTATGATTCGCCATTCTAAAATAGATGTTACAAAGACAGCAACCAGTGTGTTTTTGAGATCCATGCTCTCACCACAGGCACTCTTTCGTCACACCGGATTGATGCACGTACCTTGAAATTCCGGGTTCATTATCGAGGGCGGTACTCAGCCCAGTATATGTTGTAAAGTCCGAATACCTTCGGGAGTGTTCGGCGTCGCGAGTTTGGCCTTATATGCATCAGCTCCGAATCATGTCTTTGGTCAATAGTTGGGTTTGCCCGACTCCCATGTTTTGATACCTTATGTTCCGCTCTATCGGCTAGGGTGGCACAGGGAGAACTACTGCGATTGTGCCCTAGTTCATCCGGATGAGCACCTCAGTAGAGAAAGCCGAAAACTGACTGTCATGATAAAGCGAGAGACTGGTCAACCATTCAATGACTCAGCCGAATCCTCACGATTCCTCCGCATTAACGAAAGACTGGTTTCCCGGTCACATATGTAAAGACACCGTATTCGGATAAATGTGGACATACTAGGGGCTATATAGTAGTCCCACCATCAAACTCCTATGGCTAAGTGAAAGTGTTAAAGCTATATAGTCTGATTGCCTTGTTCGCCGCGCTACCACCTCCTTAACGGACCAATACGTTGGATCAAGTGTGATTACGTGCTTTGCCGAACACCCCCGCATTATATGCGAGGGGGCTGAAGCCGACGACTGCAAACTTTCAGGTTATATACATATATACATAAGCGGTCGCATAGGAGGCACTACAATACTTTACGGGCAAAAGTATAAATATAGCCTTTATTACTAAAAGCATTGTTTTTACAATCAAGATACATGTCATTCGAACATGGTATTCTTTGAGCACTGAGCCTCTATTAAACGGGCACCTTCTAAGACTTCTTCAAAATAGTGCTCGGGCGAGTCCTGGCCCCTGGGTGGACCCCCGGTTAATATCGATGGCCTCTATCTTCGCCTAGTATGTCTTAACACGGGCAAGGGCCATCCACACACCTACTATGCACGCCGACCGCTTAACAGCATCGATATGCGGCACAACACGAATAAATCATTGCACCAAACTAAAATAACTATCCGGACTTGGTTCCTTCGGCCACAGGCGATCCACAACCCCCTTCATGGCAAGCCCGGATAACCTATGGAGCTCGGCCCATTTAGCCATTTGCTCGTTCAACAGCAGCGGACGCCTTGGAGCACTGAACTGCAGCCAAAATAATCTTTCCGCTTCATGATCTTCTTGATCTTGGAAATACTGCGTCGTATCGGCAACACTCTTTGAAAAAAATCCAAGTATGCATCTGGAGAGCTCCATAACTGATCAAGATGGGCATACTTCGGTTCGCCGAATTTGGTTTGCAATAAAAAGGGCTTCCCAGCCGAGATCTCACCGGCTTGCCGGAGCTCCTCTCTAGCCGCTCTGACCTCAGAGCAAGTTTTTGATACGTCTCCAACGTATCTATAATTTTTGATTGCTCCATGCTACTTTATCTACTGTTTTGGACTATATTGGGCTTTATTTTCCACTTTTATATTATTTTTGGGACTAACCTATTAACCGGAGGCCCAACCCAGAATTGTTGCTTTTTGCCTATTTCAGTGTTTTGAAGAAACAAAATATCAAACGGAGTCCAAACGGAATGAAACCTTCGGGAACGTGATTTTCTCACCGAGCGTGATCCAGGAGACTTGGACCCTGCTCCAAGAAGTAACAGAGGCGGTCATGAGGGTGGGGGCGCACCCCCCTAGGGCGTGCCCCCCTACCTCGTGGGCCCTCTGTTGCTCCACCGACGTACTCCTTCCTCCTATATATACCTACGTACCCCCGACAGATCAAATACGGAGCCAAAAACCTAATTCCACCGCCGCAACTTTCTGTATCCACGAGATCCCATCTTGGGGCCTGTTCCGGAGCTCCGCCAGAGGGGGCATCTACCACGGAGGGCTTCTACATCAACACCATAGCCCCTCCGATGAAGTGTGAGTAGTTTACTTTAGACCTTCGGGTCCATAGCTAGTAGCTAGATGGCTTCTTCTCTCTTTTTGGATCTCAATACAATGTTCCCCCCTCTCTTGTGGAGATATATTCGATGTAATCTTCTTTTTGCGGTGTCTTTGTTGAGATCGATGAATTGTGGGTTTATGATCTAGTTTATCTATGAATAATATTTGAATCTTCTCTGAATTCTTTTATGTATGATTGAGTTATCTTTGCAAGTCTCTTCGAATTATCCGTTTGGTTTGGCCAACTAGATTGGTAGTTCTTGCAATGGGAGAAGTGTTTAGCTTTGGGTTCAATCTTGCGGTGTCCTTTCCCAGTGACAGCAGGGGCAGCAAGGCAAGTATTGTATTGTTGCCATCGAGGATAACAAGATGGTTTTTTTTATCATATTGCATGAATTTATCCCTCTACATCATGTCATCTTGCTTAAGGCGTTACTCTGTTTTTAACTTAATACTCTAGATGCATGCTGGATAGCGGTCGATGAGTGGAGTAATAGTAGTAGATGCAGAATCGTTTCGATCTACTTGTGTCAGAGGTGATGCCTATATACATGATCATACCTAGATATACTCATAACTATGCTCAATTCTGTCAATTGCTGAACAGTAATTTGTTCACCCACCGTAGAATATTTATGCTCTTGAGAGAAGCCACTAGTGAAACCTATGACCCCCGGGTCTATTCTCATCATATCAATCTCCATCACATTATTATTTGCTTTGTTTTTACTTTGCCTTTTACTTTTCACTTTGCATCTCTATATCAAAATTACCAAAATATTATTTATCATCTCTATCAGATCTCACCCTCGTAAGTGACCGTGAAGGGATTGACAACCCCTAATCGCGTTGGTTGCGAGTAGCTATCGTTTTGTGTAGGTACGAGGGACTTGTGAGTGGTCTCCTACTGGATTGATACCTTGGTTCTGAAAAAAACTGAGGGAAATACTTACGCTACTTTGCTGCATCATCCTCTCCTCTTCGGGGAAATCCAACACAGTGCTCAAGAGGTAGCAAGAAGAATTTCTGGCACCATTGCCGGGAAGGCTCACGCAAGCAAGTCAACCATACCAAGTACGCATCACAATCCCTATCTCTCTCATTACATTATTTGCCTCTCGTTTTCCTCTCCCCCACTTCACCCTTGCCATTTTATTCGCCCTCTCTTTCCCAATCTCCTCCTCTTCTTCCCGTTTGCCTTTTTCCTCGTCCGTTTGTTTGTTCGAGTGTTAGTTTGCTTACTTGTCGCGATGGCTCTACCTAAATTTGGTGATCTTCACCTTAAAAGGCTAGAGGAGATCGAAAGTAATGTCAGAAAGTTTATGGTTTTGCAATTTGAGCATAATAATTTCTTTAGAAACGAGCTTTAGGAACCATTTGCTATGAATGAATTTTTCGATCTTGTGCCTAAGAGTTTGACAATCACTAGAAACAAAGAAAATTCTAAGAAAGATAGATGCCTCATTGAAGAATTGTCTATCAAAGATGGCAATACCTAGATCTATCCTTGCTTTTTATGCCTAGCTAGGGGCGTTAAACGATAGCGCTTGTTGGGAGGCAACCCAATTTTATTTTTTGTTTTTTGTTTTTGCTTCTGTTTAGGAATAAATAATCCATCTAGCCTCTGTTTAGATGTGGTTTTATGTTTTAATTAGTGTTTGTGCCAAGTAGAACCTATAAGATAATCTACGATGATAGTTGATTTGATTCTGCTGAAAAACAGAAACTTTGCACGCATGAATATAATTTTGTTAAATCACAGGAACGTGATTTTGCATTGATTCTTTTTTCTTCTGTTCAATAGATAAATTTTCCAGGACTTCCTATTTTGGTAGAAGTTTTAGAGTTCTAGAAGTTTGCGTTAGTTACAGATTGCTACAGACTGTTCTGTTTTTGACAGATTCTGTTTTGCGTGTGTTGTTTGCTTATTTTGATGAATCTATGGCTAGTAAAATAGTTTATAATCCATAGAGAAGTTATAATACAGTAGGTTTAATACCAATATAAATAAAGAATGAGTTCATTACAGTACCTTGAAGTAGGTCTTTTGTTTTCTTTCACTAACGGAGCTCACGAGATTTCTATTGAGTTTTGTGTTGTGAAGTTTTCAAGTTTTAGGTGAATTCTTTTGATGGATTATGGAACAAGGAGTGGCAAGAGCCTAAGCTTGGGGATGCCCATGGCACCCCCAAGATAATCCAAGGACACCAAAAATTCAAAGCTTGGGGATGCCCCGGAAGGCATCCCCTCTTTCTTCTACTTCCATCGGTAATTTACTTGGAGCTATATTTTTATTCACCACATGTTATGTGTTTTGCTTGGAGCGTCTTGTATCATTTGCGTCTTTGCTTGTTAGTTTACCACAATCATCCTTGCTGTACACACCTTTTGAGAGAGCCATACATGAATTGGAATTTGCTAGAATACTCGATGTGCTTCACTTATATCTTTTGAGCTTGATAGTTTTGCTCATAGTGCTTCACTTATATCTTTTGAGCGTGATAAACTTTGCTCTAGTACTTCACTTAGATCTTTTAGAGCAAGGTGGTGGATTTGTTTTAAATAAACTATTGATCTCTCATGATTCACTTAGATTATTTTGAGAGTCGTTATTAGCATGGTAATTTGCTTAATATTAATATACTTGGTGTTCAAGATATGTGAAACTTTCTTTTGAGTGAATTGAATACTAAGATAAGTTTGATGCTTGATAATTGTTTTGAGATATGGAGGTGATAATATCAAAGTCGTGCTAGTTGAGTAATTGTGAATTTGAGAAAATGCTTGTGTTGAAGTTTGCAAGTCCCGTAGCATGCACGTATGGTTAAAGTTGTGTAACAAATTTGAAACATGAAGTGTACCTGGCTTGTGCATCCTTATGAGTGGTGGTCGGGGACGAGCGATGGTCTTTTCCTACCAATCTATCCCCCTAGGAGCATGCACGTAGTACTTGATTTTTGATGACTTCTAAATTTTTGCAATAAGTATATGAGTTCTTTTGACTAATGTTGAGTCCATGGATTATACGCACTCTCACCTTTCCACCTATGCTAGCCTATTCGGTACCGTGCATTGCCCTTTATCACCTTGAGAGTTGGTGCAAACTTCGCCGGTGCATCCAAACCCCGTGATATGATACGCTCTATCACACATAAAACTCCTTATATCTTCCTCAAAACAGCCACCATACCTACTTATTATGGCATTTCCATAGCCATTCCGAGATATATTGCCATGCAACTTTCCACCGTTCCGTTCATCATCATCATGACATACATTACTTTTGTCATATTGCCATTGCATGATCATGTAGTTGACATCGTATTTGTGGAAAAGCCACCATGCATTATTTTCATACATGTCACTCTTGATTCATTGCACCATCCCGGTACACCGCCGGAGGCATTCATATAGAGTCATATCTTGTTCTAAACTTCGAGTTGTAATCCTTATGTTGTAATCAATAGAAGTGTGATGATCATCATTATTAGAGCATTGCCCACATAAAAAAAGAGAAAGGCCAAAAAAAGGGAGGCCCAAAAAAAAGATAAAATAAAAAGGGCAATGCTACTATCTAATTTTTCACACTTGTGCTTCAAAGTAGCACATTGTTCTTCATGTAGTGAGTCTCACATATTGTGCTTCAAAGTAGCACCTTGTTCTTCATGTAGTGAGTCTCATAAGTTGTGTTTTTATACTAGTGGGAATTTTTCATTATAGAACTTGGCTTGTATATTCCTACGATGGGCTTCCTCAAATGCCCTAGGTCTTCATGAGCAAGCAAGTTGGATGCACACCCACTAGTTTTCTTTTGTTGAGCATTCATAGCTCTAGTGCATCCGTTGCATGGCAATCCCTACTCCTCATGTTGACATCAATTAATGGGCATCTCCATAGCCCGTTGATTATCCTCGTCAATGTGAGACTTTCTCCTTTTTTGTCTTCTCCACACAATCCCCATCATCATATTCTATTCCACCCATAGTGTTATATCCATGGCTCACGCTCATGTATTGCGTGAAGGTTGAAAAAGTTTGAGATTATTTAAGTATGAAACAATTGCTTGGCTTGTCATCGAGGGTATAGAAGTTGGGAACATCTTTGTGTGACAAAAATGAAGCATAGCCTAACTATATGATTTTGTAGGGATGAACTTTCTTTTGCCATGCTATTTTGAGAAGACATGATTGCTATGATTAGTATGCTTGAAGTATTATTATTCTTTATGTCAATATGAACTTTTGTCTTGAATCTTTTTGATCTGAATATTCATGTCACAATTAAGTATCACTCCGCATCAAAAATTCTTTTTTATCATTTACCTACTCGAGGACGAGAAGGAATTAAGCTTGGGGATGCTTGATACGTCTCCAACGTATCTATAATTTTTGATTGCTCCATGCTACTTTATCTACTGTTTTGGACTATATTGGGCTTTATTTTCCACTTTTATATTATTTTTGGGACTAACCTATTAACCGGAGGCCCAGCCCAGAATTGCTGTTTTTTGCCTATTTCAGTGTTTCGAAGAAACAGAATATCAAACAGAGTCCAAACGGAATGAAACCTTCGGGAACGTGATTTTCTCACCGAACGTGATCCAGGAGACTTGGACCCTGTTCCAAGAAGTAACAGGGGTGGTCATGAGGGTGGGGGGCGCCCCCCCTAGGGCGCGCCCCCCTACCTCGTGGGCTCCCTGTTGCTCCACCGACGTACTCCTTCCTCCTATATATACCTACGTACCCCCGACAGATCAAATACGGAGCCAAAAACTTAATTCCACCGCCGCAACTTTCTGTATCCACGAGATCCCATCTTGGGGCCTGTTCCGGAGCTCCGCCGGAGGGGGCATCTACCATGGAGGGCTTCTACATCAACACCATAGCCCCTCCGATGAAGTGTGAGTAGTTTACTTCAGACCTTCGGGTCCATAGCTAGTAGCTAGATGGCTTCTTCTCTCTTTTTGGATCTCAATACAATGTCCCCCCCTTTCTTGTGGAGATCTATTTAATGTAATCTTGTTTTTGCGGTGTGTTTGTTGAGATCGATGAATTGTGGGTTTATGATCTAGTTTATCTATGAATAATATTTGAATCTTCTCTGAATTCTTGTATGTATGCTTGAGTTATCTTTGCAAGTCTCTTCGAATTATCCGTTTGGTTTGGCCAACTAGATTGGTAGTTCTTGCAATGGGAGAAGTGTTTAGCTTTGGGTTCAATCTTGCGGTGTCCTTTCCTAGTGACAGCAGGGGCAGCAAGGCACGTATTGTATTGTTGCCATCGAGGATAACAAGATGGGGTTTTTATCATATTGCACGAATTTATCCCTCTACATCATGTCATCTTGCTTAAGGTGTTACTCTATTTTTAACTTAATACTCTAGATGCATGCTGGATAGCGGTTGATGAGTGGAGTAATAGTAGTAGATGCAGAATCGTTTCAATCTACTTGTCTCGGACGTGATGCCTATATACATGATCATACCTAGATATACTCATAACTATGCTCAATTCTATCAATTGCTCAACAGTAATTTGTTCACCCACCGTAGAATACTTATGCTCTTGAGAGAAGCCACTAGTGAAACCTATGGCCCCTGGGTCTATTCTCATCATATCAATCTCCATCACTTTATTATTTGCTTTGTTTTTACTTTGCCTTTTACTTTTCACTTTGCATCTCTATATCAAAAATACCAAAAATATTATTTATCATCTCTATCAGATCTCACCCTCGTAAGTGACCGTGAAGGGATTGACGACCCCTAATCGCATTGGTTGCCAGTAGCTATCGTTTTGTGTAGGTACGAGGGACTTGTGTGTGGTCTCCTACTGGATTGATACCTTGGTTCTCAAAAAACTAAGGGAAATACTTACGCTACTTTGCTACATCATCCTCTCCTCTTTGGGGAAATCCAACGCAGTGCTCAAGAGGTAGCAGTTTCCTTTGCTTCTTGTAAAGCCTTTTTTAAGTCAGCTGTTTTTGCTTGGTTTTCCCTTTCGAGAAGCTCATATCGGCTAGCGGCATTTTGTAGCTCAAGAGCCATGTTGTCTATTCGATCCTCACTTTGGCGATGAGCAGCCTGTTCGGCTTTTAATTCCTCAGCTACCTTCACGGCAGCCGTATTGCTTCTCCTGGCTTGCTCCTTGGCCTGGGCAAGTTCTGCCTGAAGGGTCTCCACGGCGGCAGCACCATCTGCAGTCAAAGCATATCATAAATCCTGGCATCATGCTCTTATAATATTCCTGACCACCCAAATATGCATACCCCGTGCCTCGTCAAGCCGCTTGTTCACAAATGTGATGTCTGCATCCGCCACATCAAGTTGTTGCTTCAGTTCGGCAAATCCAGCAGTCCGGTCAGCCGCCGGGGCTGCAGCCGCCTGCGTACAAAATCGGCACCACCATTACCTGAGGCTATGATCCTCTTCTCGCCTCGTCCGGATGGCAACCAGAGTCTCATGGGCTACTATCTATACAAAGTGCACCTTGCGTTTGCGGTACAATCAAAAAATATCACTTTGCGTACCTCAAAGCCTATTAGCAGGGTCATAAAAGCTTCATTCAACCCGCTTTTTGCGGATGAAATCCTCTCAACCACCGTACCCATTAAGGTACGATGTGCCTCTAAGATAGCCTCTTGCCGCAGAAGACCCATCAATGTGTCCTGTTGTATATCGGACAGTCCGGGCCTTTTTCTGTTGGTCTCCCTAGGAGCTGAAAACCCCAGACTTTGGGCGGCCGAAGAGTTACCTTCTTGTCTTTGCGGGTCGGGAGAGATCCTCTGGGACGACACCTCAGGGTCGTCCGCCTCATGAGGAAGAGAAGTAGGAGGGAGGCATTTCTCTCTCCATCATCCCCGGAAGAAGATCCCCCGAGGACGAACATTGTTGAGGGAGGCTATAAGCCAAACTGCAAAACATATGTCTCGGTCGTTATTCTCAAGAAAAGAACGGGGTATGCTTACTAAGCACCTTTGTTCACTTACGGCTCGGTTAATAGCTGGCCCCCTGTAGGCGCTGTGCGGCAATGTTGCCCTCCGGGGCAGGGCCCCTTGATGAAGGTTTCTTCGCTCATTTGGAGACCTCTGCTTACAAGTCTTTAGGGGCGGTCCTTTTCTTCCCGTGGGGAGAGGGGATACTAGATTCTCCTCCTCATTCATACTCCGACACGGGGGTACCAATTTCCCCAGTTAGGATGCGTAACGTACCTCCAGCATGAAGTCCACTTTTGGCTTCCCCATTCCTCTCCTTGTCCTCCCTGATGGCACTTGATAAGGTGCACGAGCCAGCATCCTGGTTAATACAGGATCCGGCGAATCTTCGGGAAGAGGGGCCGAACACCTGATCCTCTCCGCCTTTCTTATCCAGCCCTGGCCGAGGATGGTTTTTCAGAATAATGTTGTGACAAACATAATGACATCATGTTCGGTTGTGGAATTGCTTACCTGGGTATCTGGATGGTTGCAGTCGAGGCCTGCATCCTCTGTTGTGTCCGGACACTTTATTCGTGATCCAAAGAATAATTGATACATTCCTTCGAGCATCATGCCAAAGAAGTGTTGAACAATTCACGGTCCTTCCGGGTTGAACACACATATACGGAGAGGTCGACATTGGCACGACAAGACCCGACGAACTAACATTACTTGGATTACTTTGACAAGACTGATATCCTTCTTGAGGAGATCCTGAATGCGGCTTTGCAATGTCCGCACGTCATCAGTCCACCCCCTTGTTGACCCATGATGCAAGATGTGGTGGAGGAGTGGAGCGGAAGGCTGGGGCGTCCACCCACTTTCTACCTCAGAGTGCTGTGATGTAAAACCACTCCCGTTGCCGTAGGTCAGAAATTTTCGGGAAGGAACCCTTTGGCCATAAAGCATCGACACCTTTGCTTATTATAGCACCTCCACACTCCGTGTGTTGCCCGTCGATCATCTTTGGCTTCACATTGAAGGTCTTGAGCCATAAGCCGAAGTGTGGGGTAATGCGGAGGAAGGCCTCACACACAACGATGAACGTTGAGAGGTGAAGGAAGGAATCTGGAGCTAGATCATGAAATCTAGCCCATAATATAACATGAGCCCTCTAACAAAGCGATGAAGACTGAAGCCTAGCCCTCGGAGGAAGTGGGAGATGAATACGACGCTCTCGTTGGGTTTGGGAGTAGGAATAACCTGCACTTGAGCAGGAAGCCTGTGAAGGATTTCGGCTGTTAGATACCTAGCCTCCCTAAGCTTCTTGATGTCCTCCTCTGTGATGGAAGAGGCCGTCCACAAGCCTTGAAGGTTGGATCAGGACATGGTTGAAGGTCTGGAGCACTTGGACTGAATGTTGGGTGTTGGAACTCAAGGTGGGGGAAGGGAAGGATCAGGCGTGGAAAGAAAATGACAGGTCTTGGCCTCTTTATAAAGAGGATGAATGTCAAGCATCCTCCTCGCGGCCGTTTGGAACTTGCCTAAACCAAGGAGTCGTACTAATGGAGCAGTTGGGTTACCCACATCCGTATTGATGAGAATCCCGTAATAAGGGGGACACGATCTCTGCTTCGACAAGACATGCCAATAAAACCGCCTCGCAAAATGTGTAGTGGCAGGTTGGAAAAACGGTTTGAATAATAACCAGGCCGTGGCGTGATGTCACGCTAGGTAAAAGTCGCCAGCAGATTAGACTCGTGGAATATTGTACTCTCCATGGTGGTACGTGGAATTTGTTTTGCAGAGCCGGACACGATTCGTGTGTTCAAGATATACTTTGGAGTATTCGGAGAAGGAACCCACCTTGCAATGTTGAAGACAATCTGTGCGCCGGACTCATTGTCATTGAAGCCTGGTTCAGGGGATACTAAGGGAGTCCTGGATTAGGGGGTCCTCGGACTATATGCTTATGTTGGACTGTTGGACTATGAAGATACAAGATTGAAGACTTCATCCCGTGTCCGGGTGGGACTCTCCTTTGCGTGGAAGGCAAGCTTGGCAATTCGGATATGTAGATTCCCTTCTCTATAACCGACTCTGTGTAACCCTAGCCCCCTCTGGTGTCTATATAAACCGGAGGGTTTAGTCCGTAGGACAACAACAATCATAATCATAGGCTAGCTCCTAGGGCTTAGCCTCTATGATCTCGTGGTAGATCAACTCTTGTAATACTCATATCATCAAGATCAATCAAATAGGAAGTAGGGTATTACCTCCATAGAGAGGGCCCGAACCTGGGCAAACATCGTGTCCCCCGCTTCCTGTTACCATTAGCCTTAGACGCACAGGTCGGGGGGCCCTACCCGAGATCTGCCGATTTTGACACCGACAAACACATCAATAATTTACATTACATTGTTGTAAGTAGGCGAGGGTCAATCTGGACAGTCATGACGAGCAAAGCTTGCTTGCGCTTTTCAAGGAAACATTGCAGCAGTATCGGTGTTACCTGAGGAAATCACACTTTGATGGCAAGTCTATAAACGAATTTCCAGTGAAGTCTCCTATGCTAAATTTAGAAGACATTGAATGGAAAAACCTTGTAATGCACTGGTCTCGTTCCCAGGATGAGGTATTGTCTATGATATCACATGACAATTTGAACTTCTACTTTTCCGCATGTGCCTTAGGGATCTTTTTTGCAGGAAATCTGCTTGAAGAAGAATTCTGGTTTGAAAAGGACGACATGATATCGCAAATATGCTGCCCACTGCTTTGCTCTTGTTAGTACCTGTTGTCCTGTATCACTGTACATGCATTCATACCTGGTTCATTATATGACAACAATATGCATGATAGCTTGCTTATCAATTGTTCGCTCCAAATTATCTTATCTGTATGAATGGTTACATTAGTGTAGAATACATCCAATGCCAATGAATTTTTTAGCTCTGCATTGTTCTTGTAATTACCTGCTATCCTTTATCAGTGTACTTATATTAACAGGTAGTTGTTCATGTACCATCACTCTGTAGCTTATTTTCCTTTTCCGTCCATTTTCTACACATCACATCTATATTTACTCTTACCATAAGGTTGGATAACACTGGTGGTACTGAAGAAGTTTAGCTCTGCATTGCTCTTGGCTGTACCTTTTGCCTGTATTGCTATACTTACATTTATAGCTACTTGGTTATGTAGCATCACTCTTCAACTTATCTTAATTCTCAATTTTTTCTTATATTATCACATCTATATTTACTCTTAACTAAATGTAGAATAAAGGCAATGCTTATGAAGAAGATTATGTGGTAAACTTCTTGAATTGCCCCACCCATTAGCATGTACAATGGATTTATAGAGCATGTTGTCACCAATAATGTAAGTTTGTCCTTCTCAAGCCTTCAAACTTTGTTGTGTATATTTGGTTAGGCATGACTGCAACATTTTTTTCTTTGTGTTTGCATCAAATTGCATGTTTAAAGTTTATTATGTAGTTCATAAACAAAAGTTTGTCTTTCTGAATTTAAGTTTTCAGTTGTACAACCAAGTTCCTTCTTCATACCATGTAAATTTAACTATACAGAGCAAGTGATCTTCTTTTGCACTGCATGTATGCTTCTGCTCTTGATCTATAATCCAGTGGTGTGGTGAACCTACCCAGTACAACATAATGTCATATTTTGTAATGTCTTAACTATGAACAATGTCATATCATTCTACTATTATTTAAACTATCTCTTTATTTGCCAATCTGAAATGGGATAAATTGACAACACACTAACCATTGATACATATGAGTTCTTGATCTGTAATCCAGTGGTGTCGTCAAGCTGTCGACTCCTTCACAATGTCATTTCCTGCCATGTCTTAACCTGAACAATACCATATTGTGTTAATGCTATTTTAAACTGTGTCACTTTATTCGTCAGTAAGAAATGTGATGAATTGTCAGCACTGATACTTATATGTGCAAAACCTGTCATCTGTCTGCTTGTTTATCTCATTCGCTCGCTCAGCTGCTTGCGCTGTAGCTCTCGAGTAGGCTAACCTTTCTTGAACTCTATTGAAGTATTGTCGGTTTTGTAAATTATTTTGTCAGCGTGTTTATTTGCACTGTTGGTGATCTTTGATGCCTAGTGTATGTAATCTACTGTCTGCTTCTGCTTTATTATAATAGTGGCGAACTTTGATTCCCAGTGGATGTAATATGCCGTAATTTCTTTATTGTATAGTCTAGGTTTTTTCTTATTCACGATGCTGCAGTTATTTTACTATATACAGACAGTCTATTCTGCTAATATTAGCAGAATAACTATTCTGCACACCACTTCCGCACTGCACGCTGAACACAAGTGCACTGCATCTTCTTGACGACGAGCACTGCAATATAGACTAGTGAACTTCGCGTCGGAAAAAACTGCACACAGTGTTTTTCTGGTACTGTTTTCGCTCTAATTTTTTGATTGTTTATCGGAACGAGGCGTATAATATACCGTTGAAAAGCTATGGATTAGGCGCAACTTTGCTATGTTGAACACTATTTGAGATTCCTCGCGGTTTAAGAGCAGTTTCAAAAACGGCGCGGCGGATGACGAGTGGCAGCGAGCGTATTTTCGTGATTTTTTCTAAACCGCTCATCGAAATAAAGCAAATGATATTCCGTTGGAAAGATATCATCAAGGCGCATCTTTTTCATATCTATTATGTTTTCTAATTCGTCACGGTTTAAGAGCAGTTTCAAATTTACTAAATCGCGAAATTATGTTTTTTTTTGAAATTTTTGCAATTTTGGTACTGTTTTCGCTCTAGTTTTTGAACCGTTCATCGAAACGAGGTGTGTAATACGTCGTTGGAAAGCTATGGACAAGGCGCAACTTTCATATGTAGAAATGGTTTTGAGATTCCTTACGGTTTTTAGTTAATTTTGAAAATCGTGCGGCTGACTACAAGAGGCAGCGACCGTTTTTCGAGAAATTTTTACAAACCGCTGGTCGAAATGATTCAAATTGTACGCTGTTGGAAAGATATCGTCGAGACACAACTTTTTCATGTAGAACGCTCCCTCTAATCCTTACGGTTTAAAAGCAATTTTAAAATTACGGAAGTGCGGACACTCTGTTTTTTTGCGACACCCAAATCAGCGACTGTACATCATCCGTCAGGAAACCGCACTGCATCGGACGAAAACCGTGAACTTCATGATTTCTTTTGTCGAACGTAAAATTTTCTCAGACGAGTTTTTGTTGTCTTTTTTTATTTCTTTTGTGAATGAGAGTGGACCGCAGAGAGGAGGCAAGTGAACCACGACATATATCGAAGTGAACCTCATATTTATTTTTGTTGTTGCGCTAAATTTTTAGCACTTTCATGTTGGGCACAAGTGAACAACATCACTCTAAAAAATGAACCACATCTGAGGATGAAACGCACTGCATGTGTTGATGTAGTCAACTAAATTTTGATACACATGAAACAAATTGCACTTTTTTTGAAGTAAAACGAAACAAATTGCACTTCATAGAGAGAGGTAATGAAACATCATTCTTTTGACACAAACAGTACACACGAGACGCACCAAATTCAGCAAAAGACGCCTGTTTTTCCTTCGTCACGTGATGAGGTAGTGCACTGCAAGTCCATGTTTTCTAAACCGCATGAGGCGCCTCTCAACTCCATGATTGATGCTAGTGAACTTCTATGTGTTCTTTCTTTTTCCTTTTTCTGCAAAGTGGACTACAAAGGGTTTTATACCAAACTGCATCAACGAATTATTCACTATTATTCGGCAAACTGTAGTTTTGTATTCTTTTTACAAAATGAAGTTCAGAATTATTAAAATGAACTGCAGTTTCAATTCACATTTTTCTCTCGAACAATCAAAGCAAACTGCATTCACCCCAATACTCTGCATGATCACACACACCACACTGCACAAAGAAAAGTACAAAATTTACATGGGCTGCACACACGGACCCACCGTACTGCATGGATGCGTCAGCAGACTGCACGGAGGGAGGCTAGCCCTCTAAGCAGAATGTCCATGGAAACCACAAAAACAGGCAACGCGATGTCCAACCGAGTTGCGCCACTTTCTTCCTGCAACAATATGTAAACTGAACCTCAAGAGCAAATAATAGCAGACTACTCTACACTTTTGACCTTTTTCTTAAAAAAAGCAACAAAGATAGTAGACTGCAGGTGGACACGGCAAATCTCGTCGCCGCGGGGATGCGCCACCTTCTATCCTCCACTCCTCAGCAGTAAGTCAATGCAGTGGAGTACAGGGCCCCAACGGCGTGGGCGGGTGAGGCAGGAGCAAGGGGGTGGGCCGGTGCAGCAGGTCACGGCGTTGGGAGATCACGCGAATCGTGGCAAACTGAGCAGGAAGTCAAGGAGCGTTGATCTCAACTTCACGGCCTACACGGCTGCGGTCGCCAAACTGCACGACTATGGCCGTCGGATAGCAGGGAAGGATGCAAAGTGATGCGCCCGGGCAGAGGGGGGTGAGGTCGGCCCTGACCTACGGGACAACTTTGTCGACCTAGCCTCAAAGCGCCACACCAGCTGCTCCACGCATTTGAGGCTGCTGCCATGGGGATGGGGAGCCCACATGCTCACGCCGGATATGGAGGTCGAGGGAGCCCAGCCTATGCCTTAACCGGATCAGGTAGTGATGGCCGCCCCCGTGGCCCGTGGCGGCCGGATCTAGAGGGATCCATCAGGCAGCAGTCGGATTTGCTGCGGGAGAAGTGGCCACCATTGCGCGGGGTGGGGTCACTCCGAGGAGGCAGCCATGGCGGGAGGGGGCCTGTGGATCCGTCCACCACAGCGAAGAAGGTGGTCGACGCCCACGATGCTTGCGGCAGGGCCACGGCGGCGGCCTGGGAAGGGGCGGCGTGGTGGTGGCCTGGGGAGGGCCGGTCGTGGCAGATCGACTGTCGGCGGCTCCGTGGTGGTGCGGTCAGAGGGAGGTGCAACGATGGTGCGGGGGAGGGAGTTGGTGGTGCGACGCGGTGGATGGAGGTGGGGCAGTAGCGCGGGGGAGGGAGGTGGTGGTGTGGCGCCATGGAGGGAGGTGGCACGGCAGCGAGCGGTGGTGGTGCGGCATGGTGGAGGGAGATGGCGCGGCAGAAGGAGGTGGATGATTGGGGTCTTGGTCGTGCGGGAGGTGGGTTGGGGTGGTGCGGGCTGCGGGCATTGGCCGGCGACGGGTTGACCAGGGGAAGAAAGTAGGATAAGGTGGGAAGTGGTGGTGGGTGTGGGTGGTTCTGATGCGGTTCGGTTGAGTGGTGCGGGACGATGCTAAAGTGTTAGCAGAATAAATGTTTTTGTTAGCAGAATAAGACTCTTAAGGGTGTTATTAGAATAGACCCACCCTATATATATATATATATATATATATATATATATATATATATATATATATATATATATATATATCCTGTCTTCACAGTAAACCGTCCAAACCGTAAAATTACGGTACATAATCGGGCCGTCATGCAAATGAACTATGTATGATCCGCATCATGGGCCCAGTCATCTTGGTCCATTAACAGGCCTAAAGGTAAACTAGCCCACTAGTAGATTCAGGCCTTTAATAGGCCGAGTAAACCATCGGCCCTATTTTCGCAAGAAAACTCAATGGGCTTTTAGGAGGCTGAAAAGTAGGTTGGCCCTGAAACATGCCAAACAGCTCACAGGCCGGGAGTAGGCCGAAATAGACCCCGGCCCATGATTGTGCCAATCACATCATGGGCCGTTAACATGCCAGAATTGTCTCGGTCCTTATTTGGCCTAATCAAATTATCGGTTGTGAGCAGAACGGATGCAAACCGGGTCGTAGTTAGGCCCATATATATGACGGGCTTTTAACAAGCCGAAATAAATATAGGGTCGAAATGTTAAACGGGCCTTTAACAGGCTGAAACTAATATCTGGCCGTATTACTAAATGGGCCTTTAGCAAGTGAGCCCAAAATCATAGCGTCCAGTTGACTGGCCGAATCTGATATGGGCCATAATTTAGCCCAAAGCCTCTTAAAGGGCTGGATCTGATCTGGGCCGTAATTTGGCCCAGAACGTGGTAGGCTTTTAACGGGCCGGATCTCATATGGGCCTTTATTAGGCCCGGAACATGGCAGGCTGTTAATGGACTGGATCAAATATGGGTTGGCATTTGGCCCAAAACATGTCAGCCTGTTAACGGGCCAGCCCACTAGTATCCTAAAAATCTTGTGGGCCTTTAGCTGGGCCGACCCATTATGGTCGGTGAAATCTTGTGGGCATTTAGTTGGGCCGACCCATTATGGTCCGCAAAATCTTGTGGGCCTTTAGTTGGGCCAGCCCATTTAATCTTTATGGGCCACTTTTGGGCCGGTACACGTGTCAACATATCATAGGCGCATCTCACCCATTGGATGAGTGACACGTGTGCCAACACGGAGCTGACACGTGGTTCCATCGGCCAATGAGAACTTTTCACGGGGAAAATCAGCATTGGTCGTGGCTGTTAGCGGGTTAACGGATCCAAAACCGGACCCAATAGCTTAACGGTGACCCGTTACGGTGGATGCCACATGTCGGTCACCCTTGACGAAAGCACTTCCATGACGCAGCATTTATCATCATGGAAGTGTACACTTCTGTGATGATAATTTTGGTGATGTCATGGAACACTTCTACGACAGCACAGGTATGACTATCTTGATTCTGTCATAAATTCATCATGGATGTACATGCATGACAGAAAACATGACCTACTGTGACAAACACGTATCATCACGGAAGTGTATTATTTTTGTAGTGTATCGAATATACCTTTCACTTTGCCATCCTTCTTATCCGCCAAATACTTGGCGAAGTTCCGCTTCCAGTGACCAATCCCTTTGAAGTAGAATCACTCACTCTCAGGCTTAGGTCCAGACTTGGGCTTCTTCCCTTGAGCAGCAACTTGCTTGTTGTTCTTCTTAAAGTTCCCCTTCTTCCCTTTGCCCTTTTTCTTTAAACTAGTGGTCTTATGAACCATCAACACTTGATGCTCCTTCTTGATTTCTACCTCCGCAGCCTTTAGCATCGCGAAGAGCTCGGGAATAGTCTTTTCCATCCCTTGCATATTGTAGTTCATCATGAAGCCTTTATAGCTTGGTGGCAGTGATTGAAGAACTCTGTCAATGACACTATCATCAGGAAGATTAACTCCCAGCTGAGTCAAGTGGTTGTGGTACCCAGACATTCTGAGTATCTGTTCACTAACAGAACTATTCTCCTCCATTTTGCAGCTATAGAACTTGTTGGAGACTTCATATCTCTCAACTCGGGCATTTGCTTCAAATATTAACTTCAACTCCTGGAATATCACCATATGCTTCATGACGTTCAAAATGTATTTGAAGTCCCGATTCTAAGCCGTAAAGCATGGCACACTGAACTATCGAGTAGTCATCAGCTTTGCTCTGCCAGGCGTTCATAACGTTTGGAGTTGCTCCTACAGCGGGTCTTGCACCTAGCGGTGCTTCCAGGACGTAATTCTTCTGTGCAGCAATGAGGAAAATCCTCACGTTACAGACACAGTCCGTGTAGTTTCTACCATCATCTTTCAACTTAGCTTTCTCTAGGAACGCATTAAAATTCAAGGGAATGGTAGCACAGGCCATTGATCTACAACAACATAGACATGCAAAAACTATCAGGTACTAAGTTCATGATAAATTAAAGTTCAATTAATCATATTACTTAAGAACTGGCACTTAGATAGACATCCCTCTAGTCATCTAAATGATCACGTGATCCATATCAACTAAACCATGTCCGATCATCATGTGAAATG
Organism: Triticum dicoccoides; assembly: GCF_002162155.2. Classification (NCBI taxonomy): domain Eukaryota; kingdom Viridiplantae; phylum Streptophyta; class Magnoliopsida; order Poales; family Poaceae; genus Triticum; species Triticum dicoccoides. Next base: position 240,650,018 of record NC_041393.1, read on the forward strand.
GAGTAGTTTTCAATGGTGAACATCACTATGTTGATCATATCTACTATATGATTCACACTCGACCTTTTGGTCTCAGTGTTCCGAGGCCATATCTGCATATGCTAGGCTCGTCAAGTTTAACCCGAGTATTCTGCACGTGCAAAACTGGCTTGCACCCGTTATATGTGACCGTAGAGCTTATCACGCCCGATCATCACATGGTGTCTCGGCATGACGAACTGTAGCAACAGTGCATACTCAAGGAGAACACTTATACCTTGAAATTTAGTGAGAGGTCATCTTATAATGCTACCATCGTACTAAGCAAAATAAGATGCATAAAGGATAAACATCACATGCAATCAAAATATGTGACATGATATGGCCATCAACATCTTGTGCGTTTGATCTCCATCTCCAAAGCACCTTCATGATATCCATTGTCACCTGCTTGACACCTTGATCTCCACCATAGCATCATTGTCGTCTCGCCAACTATTGCTTCTACGACTATCGCTACCGCTTAGTGATACAGTAAAGCAATTACATGGTGATTGCATTTCATACAATAAAGCGACAACCATAAGGCTCCTTCCAGTTGCCAATAACTTTTACAAAACATGATCATCTCATACAACAATTTATATCTCATCACGTCTTGACCATATCACATCACAACATGCCCTGCAAAAACAAGTTAGACGTCCTCTACTTTGTTGTTGCAAGTTTTACGTGGTTGCTACGGGCTTCTAGCAAGAACTATTCTTACATACGCATCAAAACCACAATGATTTTTCGTCAAGTGTGTTGTTTTAACCTTCAACAAGGACCGGTCATAGTCAAACTCAATTCAACTAAAGTTGGAGAAATAGACACCTGCCAACCACCTGTGTGGGAAGCACGTTGGTAGAACCGGTCTCATGAACGCGGTCATGTAATGTCGGTCCGGGCTGCTTCATCCAACAATACCGCCGAATCAAAGTAAGACGTTGGTGGTAAGCAGTATGACTATTATCGCCCATAACTCTTTGTGTTCTACTCATGCATAAAACATCTGCGCATAGACCTGGCTCGGATGCCACTGTTGGGGAACGTAGTAATTCAAAGAAATTCCTATGATCATGCTAGATCTATCTAGGACAAGCATAGCAACGAGCCGGGAGAGTATGTCCACGTACCCTCGTAGACCGAAAGCGGAAGCATTTAGTAACGTGGTTGGTGTAGTCGAGCATCTTCACGATCCAACCGATCCAAGTACCGAACATACGGCACCTCCATGTTTAGCACATGTTCAGGACGATGACGTCCCTCGAGCTCTTGATCTAGTTGAGGATGAAGGAGAGTTCTGTCAACACGACGATGTGGCGACGGTGATAATGAACTTACCAGCGTAGGGCTTCACCTAAGCACTACGATGATATGATCGAGGTGTTAAACTGTGGAAGGGGGCATCGCACACGGCTAAGAGATTGTCTATTGTGCTTTGGGGTGCCCCATGGCCACGTATATAAAGGAGGGGGAGGAGGAGGCCGGCGGCCAAGAAGCATGCGCCAAGGGGGGAGCCCTACTTGGACTCCTAGTCTAAGTAGGATTCGCCCCCCCTCCTTCCTTCCACCGAGGAGGGAAAGGGGAAGGGAGAGAGAGGGAGAAGGAAAGAGGGGGGTCACGCCCCTCCCCTAGTCCAATTCGGTTTGGGCAAGGGGGCGCGTGGCTCCTTACGTGGCCTACCTCCTCTCCTCCACTATGGCCCAATAGGATAACTTTCCTGGGGGGTTCCGATAACCTCCCAGCACTCTGATAAATCCCCGAACCATATCGGAACCATTCCGACGTCTGTATATAACCTTCCAATATATCAATCTTTACCTCTCGACCATTTCGAGACTCCTCGTCATGTCTGTGATCTCATCCGGGACTCTGAACAAACTTCGGTCATCAAATCACATAACTCATAATACAAATCGCCATCAAACATTATGCGTGCGGACCCTACGGGTTCAAGAACCTGGATGCTTATATTGGCTCCTACATATTCTACGAAGATCTTTATCGGTCAAACAGCATAACAACATACGTCATTCCCTTTGTCATTGGTATGTTACTTGCCCGAGATTCGATCGTCGGTATCTTCATACCTAGTTCAATCTCGTTACTGGCAACTCTCTTTACTCGTTCTCTAATGCATCATCCCGTAACTAACTCATTAGTCACATTGCTTGCAAGGCTTATAGTGATGTGCATTACCGAGAGAGCCCAGAGATACCTCTCCGATACATGGAGTGACAAACCCTAATCTCGATATATGCCAATTCAAAAAACGCCATCAGAGACACCTGTAGAACATATTTATAATCACCCAGTTACATTGTGACGTTTGATAGCAGAGAAAGTGTTCCTCCGGTATTCGAGAGTTGCATAATCTCATAGTCAGAGGAATATGTATAAGTCATGAACAAAACAATAGCAATAAAACTAAACGATCATTATGCTAAGCTAATAGATGGGTCTTGTCCATCACATCATTCTCTAATGATGTGATCTCGTGGATCAAATGACAACACATGTCTATGGTAAGGAAACTTAACCATCTTTGATAGAGGCACACTAGGGACATACTATTTGTCTACATATTCACACATGTACTAATTTTCCGGTAAATACAATTCTAGCATGAATAATAAACATTTATCAAGATATAAGGAAATATAAATAACAACTTTATAATTGCCTCTAGGGCATATTTCCTTCAGCCCTTGATACGTCTCGAACGTATCTATAATTTTTTATTGTTCCATGTTGTTATATTATCAATCTTGGATGTTTTACAATCATTTATAGACGTTTTATATCATTTTTTGGTACTAACCTATTGACATAATGCCAAGTGCCAGTTGCTGTTTTTTCCATGTTTTTTACATCACGGAAAATCAATATCAGACGGAGTCCAAATGCCCCAAAACTTTACAGAGAATTTTTATGGACCAGAAGGAACACAACCTACCCTGGCTGTGCCTGGGGGGTGCCCCGAGGGGGGCACAACCCACCAGGGCGTGCCAGGAGGCCCAGGCGTCCTGGTGGGTTGTTCCCACCTCGGGTGCCCCCCGGACCGCCTCTTTGCTCTATAAATACCCCAATATTCCAGAAACCGTCAAGGCATCGATGAAATATTCATCCCGCCGATGCAGAGTCCAGAACCACCAGATCCAATCTAGATACCATATCGGATGGGGTTCACCACCTCCATTGGTGCCTCTCTGATGATGCGTGAGTAGTTCTTTGTAGACCTTCGGGTCCGTAGTTAGTAGCTAGATGGCTTTCTCTCTCTCGCTGGATTCTCAATACAATGGACTCTTGGAGATCCATATGATGTAACTCTTTTTGCGGTGTATTTGTTGGGATCTGATGAACTTTGAGTTTATGATCAGATCTATCTTTTTATATCCATGAAAGTTATTTGAGTTTCTTTGATTTCTTATATGCATGATTTCTTATAGCCTCGTATTTTTCTCCGATACTTGGGTTTTGTTTGGCCAACTTGATCTATTTATCTTGCAATGGGAAGAGGTGCTTTGTAGTGAGTTCGATCTTATGGTGCTTGATCCCAGTGACAGAAAGGGAAACAACACGTATGTATCATTGCTACTAAGGATAAAACGATGGGGTCTATCTCTACATAGATAGATCTTGTCTACATTATGTCATTGTTCTTATTGCATTACTCCGTTTCTTCATGAACTTAATACACTAGATGCATGCTGGATAGCGGTTGATGTGTGGAGTAATAGTAGTAGATGGAGGCAGGAGTCGGTCTACCAATCTTAGACGTGATGCCTATATAATGATCATTGCCTGGATATCTAATTATTTGAAGTTCTATCAATTTCCCAACAGTAATTTGTCTACCCACCGTTTGCTATTTTTCTCGAGAGAAGCCACTAGTGAAACCTACGCCCCCCGGGTCTTCTTTATCATATATTTGCCTTTGGGATCTACTTTTCTCTTGCATTTATTTTCAGATCTATTAAACCAAAAATACAAAAATACCTTGCTGCGATTTTCCTTTATTTATTTTATTTGGCATTCGATCTATCAATTTACTACAAAATTATCTCACGTCCGTTTGCCTATCTCGAGGCCCCGTACCCCGAAAGGGATTGACAACCCCTTTAACACGTCGGAGAGGATTTGTTATCTGTGTGCAGTGGTTGTTTACGTTGTGTTGCTTGGTTCTCCTAATGGTTCGATAACCTTGGTTTCATATCTGAGGGAAATACCTACCGCCGCTGTGTTGCATCATCCCTTCCTCTTTGGGGAAATACCGACGTAGCTTCAAGCGACATCAAAAAGAATTTCTGGCACCGTTGCCGGGGAGGATCGTCAACATCTACAGGTTCCTAATCACAAATCTTATCTCCATGCAATTTACATTATTTTCCATTTACCTCTCATTTTCCTCTGCCCCACTTCACAAAAAAATTGTTGTTTTATTCGCCTCTCTTTTCCATTTGCCGTTTTCTTGTCAGATCTATCCTTCGATTGCAATCATGAGTGATTTCGGTATGGCACCAACAGATGATGGCCTAAATCCTAAGATAGGACGTACGGGCAATCTGGATGCTAAAACTTTTATCTTGGGGGCAAGGGAACGTTATGTGAAAAGAACATATCCAAGAATTCTTCAATTGTGTGGGAAATTTGAGTTGTGATGATGCTCCTATACTTAAAACTACTAGATCTTATGCGGATGCTATTTCAGCACTAGTTCTGAAACTTGAAAGGAAATTTATTCATACCCATCCTACTTTGCAAAGATTGTTTTTTGAGCTTCCCGATATAAAGAATCCTAGGGCTAAAAAGTTGGCCACTCTCGTTCTTATGAATGAGTTTGACTACATAATACATGAAGCTAGGGAAATCTTTGACTTCTATGGTATGAATCATGAAAAACCTGTGATAGATGAAATTCTTTACAATAGCGACTATGCTTTAAGACATTTTCTTGGGTATAATAAAATCTTTGATGAGAATCTTAAAAAGGAAGTCGCAGTTTTAGATATAATCCAACAGGTTTTCAATAATTCTAATCAACATTATTCTTGGATTGTTGCAGGGAATCAAAAAGGTTATGATGAACACCAACTTAGGGATGCTAAGGTTTCCATGGATAATATGTTTTATGTTGTGTTCATAAAACCCCATGGAAATACCTCTAAGAAAGTTAGGAAGAAAGATGACAAAACTTAGATCCTTGCTTTATACCTAGCTAAGGGCGTAGAAGTATAGCGCTTGTTGGGAGGCAACCCAATGAATAAATTTTATTTTTTATTTTTTCTTTCTGTTCTTGAGTGTTAGACAATTATGCTACGGTTATGATTTTGTTTTTTGTGTTTTAATTAGTTTTTGTGCCAAGTAGAACCAATAGGATCTTCTTGGGTGATAGTTGTTTGATCTTGCTAAAAAAGACAGAAACTTTGTGCTCACAAAAATAATTATTTTTTATCAAAAAGTGTGTTTGCCCTGATTCTTTTTGCAGAAGATTAATATACAAATTGCTCAGGTCAGACTATTTTTCATAATTTTTGGAGTTCCATCAGTTTTCGTCTAAGTCAGATTGCTACAGACTATTCTGTTTTGACAGATTCTGTTTTCTTTGTGTTGTGTGCTTATTTTGATGGCTCTATGGTTTTCTTTGATGAGTTTTTGCCATAGAAAAGTCGGAATATAGTAGATATAATACAAAAACAAAATATGAGTTGGTTTGATACAGTACTTATAGTAGTGGTTTGCTTTCTTACACTAACGGATCTCACAGAGGTTTTGATGAGTTTTGTGTGATTGAAGTTTTCAAGTTTTGGGTTATCTTACGATGGATGAAGGAAGGATAGAAGAGCCTAAGCTTGGGGATGCCCCGGCATCCCAAGCTATTATCCAAAAATGAGCAACCAACTAAGCTTGGGGATGCCCCCGGGTGGCATCCCCTCTTTGTTCTAACGACTATCGGTATTTTACTCGAAACTATATTTTTATTCGTCAAATGATATGTGTTTTGCTTGGAGCGTCTTGTATGATATGAATATTTTCTTGTTTAATTTTGTGTTTTAAGTCATCAATCCTTGCTGGACACACCTATTTGAGAGAGCCAAAATTATGTCATGACTTGTTAGAATTGCTCTCTATGCTTCACTTAAATTTTTATGAGCTATGGACTTGCTCTAGTGCTTCACTTATATCTTTTTGAGCACGGTGTGCTTAGTATTTTTGAAGAAATGCTCTCTTGCTTCACTTAGATTTATTTGAGAGTTAGTAAAATTTTAAAGAAATTCTCTCTTGCTTCACTTAAATTAAACTGAGAGAAAGAAAAATTTCATGCTCATGATCTTCACTTATATTTGTTTGAGCTTATGAAAAGCAACACATGAAAATTAGTTCCAAAGTGATAGATATCCAAGAAGGATATAATAAAAACTTTCATGAAGATCGTTGGACAAAATAAACTTGATTCTTAGTAATAGTTTTGAGATATCATGATGTGATATGTGAGTTATGTTGATGAGTAATTATGCTTTTGTAAGAATATTGGTGTTAAGGTTTGTGATTCCCTATGCATGTACGAAAGTCAATAGTCATGCAATGAAATTATATCCTACTTGTGGTGCATTATTCGGTGTTATTTATGCTTAATGCTTGCTTATGAGAATATCTGTTTCTTGGTTGGTTGCTTGTCAATCTTTTGCTAGCCTTCATTTTGCACTAAGTATGATCTCTACTTGTGCATCCAAAACCCTTAAACCAGTTTTGCACATGAGTCCACTACATTTACCTATATGTGAGATTCTTTTGCCGTTCTAAGCAAATTTGTATGTGCCATCTCTAATTTTCAAAATAAACTTCTCTTTTGTGTGTTCGTTTCACTCACGGAGCGGTGAGGGGTGGCTAATATTTTCCATGCTAGATGTGTTATTCTCACGATGAGTGTTTATTCACTTGTCATTGCACAAGAGTAAGGTGTGGCACCCCGGCTCAGAGCGACCGGTTTACCCTGCATTGCCAGCCCAGAGACCTTGTCTTCTGGCAACACACAACAACTTGGTACAGAAAAACAACCGCTTTATTCATGCTAGCGGAGCATAGTTCATATTACAACAGTTAGCGAGGCCAAGCGGCACACACGGTGCGGCTGAACAATATGTACGTTATTTAGTGAACATAAAGGGGCCTCGATCATGACAACTACGCGGTAGCGGAACAATGTCGTAGCGGAACTCCATAGCACAGGGACACCAATGTGGACACGATCTAGACTCGGACAGCTCTCCTTTCCAACGAGACTTTCCCGAAATCTGGCATGACACGCCAGGTCAGTACATTGAATGTACTTGCAAGCTCACAACAAGCATAAACATAATGACAAACAATATCATGATATTTAACGAATTAATGACAATGCAACAATAAATATCCATCATGATGTGATTATACTCAAATGGTACTCGTCCCATGGACTGGCTTACCGAACGTGCGCACTGGACCCACACTACGGAACCCATGGCCTCGCACTCCCATTCGGGTGGACCAACGGCATTCCGACGAAACCACTTCATTGTCATGACACTCTCCCGGCCACTTCGACTCAATCCCCATCGGGCTAGTCCTGGGTGGCCCCGTGTCTACCTCAAGACACCTCAAACCACCGTCGTGGCAACGATCCACTCCGGGATCCAAACACTTAACTCATCAACGGGCACACAAGGTTATGCCTGCTTACCGGGCCAGGGTACAGCACGCCCATAACCTTCCCTAGATGGAGGCACCGACCAGAGGCATGACAATGAAACGCATTAAGGCCGTCCCATACCGGCAAATGTGGTTGCACTGGGAAAAACTCGTTTCAGCGGCACCACGACCCGGTCAACAACATATTCAAGTTGTGTTATTTATCAGGTTCAACTTGAAGTGAAAGTAACCGGTGTCATAATGCCATGCTATGCATCACTAACATATGCATCACATAACCATGAAAATAACTAAATCAACTACGCTCCCACGGAGCCATCATCAACTCAAGATACTTCTCTGTTAAGACCAAACCTCACTTAAACCAGATCAATTCTAGCAATCTCATCATTTTTCATTATGCATGAATAATAATTAAACTAAGTATTAACCTCCATGACAATATCATTTTATCATTACTGATATTCAAGTTCTTGTTAGATTATCAGCAAGATTTATTTCAAACTTTCTGTAAATCAAGCATATTTAACATGAAAATCACTTAACAGAATATAATTATCATAATAATTATTTAAATGCAGGAATAATCATAAGTTCAAGTAGGAAAATCACAAATATTGAAGTGGCACTATGAAAATGTTGCTGTGGCTTGCCTTAGTGCTGATGAGGTTCACAAACCTCCTGGTCATCCTCAAGACAAGCTTGCTCTTCTGAAAATAAATAAAACCACAAAAAGAAAACATCAAGAAACCTTCTGAAATTACTAGAAAATCTAGAAAGCAAGGAAAAATCCCATCTTTTGGCTGCTGTTTGATTTTTGGACAATGTCGGTGGGAAACGACACCTATGGGATCACTGGAATCCCTTTTACGGTTACGGGGCGCGGGGATCGTGAGAAGAGCGGGACCAGTAGGCAACACAAGGGGGATTTACCCAGGTTCGGGCCGCAAAGATGTGTAAAACCTTACGATCCTACTTTGGTGGATGTATTTAGTGTTCTTGAGCTCTTGAACTAGCTCTAGGTGTTGCGAGGTTCGAAAGAGATGAATCCTTCCCAGTGTGCCATGGGCCTCCTTTTATAGGCAAAAGGGGCTGCCACAATGGCACGCAGGAGGTGGAAAGTGCTACAGCGTTGCGAGCTTATCACTGGTATTACAGGACAAAGCGCATTTAATGCGAGGCTTAGGTGTCCCTTCGCTTTATCGGGGACGGGGCGAGGCCCGTCTCGTCCGTCACCGCTCCTCCTTGCTTCGACACGCGCCCTGGCCAACGATGCATGCGGTGCCATGTAGGCAGGTAGGAAGTTGAGCTGGCGCGGTGGTGGAGCCTCCACGAAGAGTTGCATGTTGCCACGCAGGTGCCTGCCCAGCTGGCTGGGTCGGCAGCTGCATGCGAACGGCGGCGAAGACTTGGCTGGCGCAGGCCTGGCAGTGGCCCTGCCGGTGCGCTTGGCGAGGGTCTTGCCGGGTGGCCCGGCAAAGGTCTCGCCGTGGCGCGCTGGCTTCCCCGGCAAGGATCTTGCCAGGGGTCTTATGGGTTTCTTTGGTGAGGATAGTTGCCTTCCTATCCTCATTTGATCTTGAGCATTTTATGTCTTCACAAAGATCTGCATGCCACCACGGAGGTGCCTCCCGTGCCCTGTCCCAACGCGTTTGCTTTAGTGTTGGTGGGCTCAAAGGTGTCTTGTTCGGCTGGCGGGGGCGAGCTGCCCCGGCAAGGGTCTTGTCGGGGCCGCTGAGGCTGCCCCGGCAAGGGTCCTTGCCAGGGAAACCTACTTCGTCCATCTGATCTTTGTGGCCTTTGTCTTTATCGTTGCTCGGTTTGCCTTGTGGCTTTGGCTTCTCTCCGGCTTCCCTTTCCTGCCCTATTTATGTGTGGCCGTGGTGGGAGAATCTGACTGCCCGTGCACAAGTGAAGGGGTCAAAAGCAGAGCCCCTACTTTTGTACATCGACAGGAGCCCCCGGGCCTGGGCCACACATAAGTGCAACATGTTGTTGGGCCAGGCCTATAACGATGCGCGGGCAGTTGGGGCGGATTTTTACCGCGGCCACTGTTCTGTTCGCTGCGCTTCCCCACGACCCGCGTTGAACGAGCGACATGGTGGTTGTGTGCGTGCATGACGTGGGAGGAATGCGTGGGACAGCGTCCGCATGCATGCGTCGTATCACAGTTAATGGGAAAGGAGGTGGCCCGCGCCTTCCCCATAAAAAGGAATAACCGCGGGCGCGCTGGTCACTTTACCCCTCTCCTGCGCCTTCCTCCAATGTCAGAACCGCCGCCCCCTTCTTCTCGAGCCTCTCTGCCTTCGCCCATCGTAGCCGTGCTTCTGCCATCGCCGCCTACTTCCCCTCGATGGTGCTGCATCATCCTTCGCCCATCGTCGCCGTGCTTCCGCCATCCTCTGCTTTTCGCTTCCTGCAGCCGCCATGGCACCTAAGTCCACCAAGAGCAAGGGAGCGGCGAAGGATGCCGGTGTGTCGGAGCAGCCGGAGAGCGAGCTGGTGGTGCAGCGGGCACAGTCCGCCTACTTCCCCTCGATGGTTGGCGTGCTCGAGCTTTGGGAGATGTTCAAGGATCTGTGGGGAGTGAAGATGAGGGGAGAGAAGACGGGGCATCCAGCCACGCACGTCGTCCCCGCCAGCGCTTGGCCTTCCCCACATCGGCATCCCTTCTTCGTCGACTATTTCTCTTGCGGGCTCTATCCCCCCTTCTCTGATTTCTTCAAGGACATCATGCACACCTATGGCTTCCGCCTCTTGGATTTCACTCCAAATGTCGTGGCGTGCGTGGCCCTCTTTGCCCATCTCTGCGAGGGCTTCGTCGGGGTGCACCCCAGCACGGCGCTCTTCCGCCATTACTTCTCCTGTTGGATCCAAAAAGGGGGCGCCATTGCTGGCTGCGTCACCTGGATCCCAAGGGCCAAGGGGGCATACCCGGATGGCGCCACGAAGGAGAGGTCGGAAGAATGGCGGGGCCGGTGGTGCTGGATTGAGAAGGACCCGCCAGCATTCTACGAGGTTCGCCAGAAGCCGCCGGTCCGTGGCGGCGATTGGGGCGACGTCGACGTCGACGACGCGAAGCTCACGATCGCCACCACCAGGATTCTTCGGCTCACCCAGGCCGGGCCCAACCTCGAGATGATCGGGGCAGACTTCATCCGCCGCCGGATTGCCCCTCTGCTTGACAAGGGGAGGCCGGCCTGGCTCTTCGTGAACGCCGCCGACATCATGAGGCTCTGTCCCAGCCTCGACAACAACCTGACGGTGCTGCGGCACGCCCATCTTTGCCAGCGAATCTTCCATCTCGAGGTTGATGACGCGGGCGAGGTCGAGCGGTCCGGCAAGCTTGCCAAGGCCGCCGTGAAGGCTGGCAAGGTCAACAAGGAGCCCGTTTTCAAGCTGCCGGCGGGAGTGGTCCCGCTGAGCAACAACTCTCGCCGGAATGAGATCATCACCATGAAGCCGCTCTTCAATGCGCATGGCCTTGACCCGAACTAGGTTGAGCCGGATGGGCTCGTGGTGCAGGAGTTCTTCAACACCTTGCACGAGATATACGTCACCGAGGAGCCACGGCTTATCCAGGACACCTCTCCGGTGGAGCTAGACTATATCGCCACCAGGGTGGAGGAGGCGAGGCTTGCCGAGGAGGAGGCAAAGCTCGTCAGGGAGGCCGGCAGCACCAACGGCGTGGTGGACAAGGCCACGGCGAAGGCGGAGGAGGGGGAGCTTGCCCGATGGGCAGCAGCCGCTAGGGAGGCCAGCACCGCCGACACCGGGGCTCCCCTCATCTAGGACGCCGTCGACGGGTCATCGGAGGAGGAGGGCAAGGAGGGGAGGACCGCGGCCGCCGATCCCCCAATCACCGAAAAAAGGCGGCTCCTGCAGCGGGCCACCTCCGGCGAGCCGGTCCGCCTCGACCAAACCGTGCAGCTACGGCAAGCCCAGGAAGCGCCCGTGTGCCAGATGAGGGCGGTGGCGATGAAGAAAACGATGAAAGCCGTGGCATCGAAGAAGAGGACATCTGCTTCTTTGTCGTCCAAGCGCGCCCGGACGCCATCGCCTCCCCCCTCGCTGGCAAACATTGGCACGGGGATTGGGTTTAATTTGTTTGACTTCGGGCCTCTCAGCCCAGAGAGAGAGAGCTCGGGCCTCTCAGCCCGGAGCGGAATAGGAAAGCAACAGAGGAGGAGGAGGAAGAGAACAAAGAGTAAGCCTCTGATTTC
>NC_041393.1:240662244-240746467 GCF_002162155.2 Triticum dicoccoides
CCGATGGCGTTGCTTACTTGTCTTCATCTTGCAGGGATGTGGAGACGCTGGCCTAGAGGATAAAGAGGGCCAGGATTTCAGCAAGTGGCCAGCCCCCGACAGGCACCTCTAGTACGCCACTTGTGGTGTCGAGCAGCCCGGACAGCAGCCCCCAGCCCAGCCCCCAGCGTGAGTCCATCACCCACCCTTGATCAACGTGCGTCATGCACGATGCTTTAGTGTTAACCATGCCATGGATGGAGGAGAGGAGCAGCACCCAAGGGAGCCACAGAGGGCTTCTCCGATCATGCCGCCCCCGTCAACTACACCGCCCCAAGGGGCGTCCTCAGCAAGGACACCAAACACCGAGGCCGTGCACACGGAGGAGGGGTAGGAGAACGCAAGTGCCGGTGGCTTCGCCTCGATGCCAGACCTTGGCAGAGAAGGGGCTTCCGCCTCACGGCCTGGCACGGGTAAGCTACTAGCTCTCCACTTCCGCTTGCATTCTTCTTTTCCTCTTTCCCTCATTGGCTTTCGATCTTGGCTTCGCCCTGTCTCTTTCTTGGCGTCCAGGCCCCTCCTCAGAGGACGTCGACACCACCATCAAGGATGTCGCCGCGGAGGCCGCGGTGGAGGCGGAGAAGATTGCTGCCGAGGAGAGCGCCAGGGGCGCCACCGAGGATGCCGCCAGGGGGCCTGCCGAAGGGCCCGGCAAGGGGCCTGCCGAGGGAGCCGGCAAGGCCACTGCCGAGGAGGTTGTGTTTAAAGACATGTCCTCCTCCTCCGCTGCCTCTGGCTCCGGCAGGTACCTGAGGGTAAGCGACGACCTCTTCGTCCACCTCCTTGGCGTGTCGAGCACCAGGGATCCCTTTGAGGGAGAGGTGTTCGACGATGAGACGCTTGCCGCGGCCGGGCTCAAGGTCGTTGATGAGCCGGGCGTTGGTGGCGCCGGCTCCCAGGAGGAGCAGCTGCTCCAAGACATGGGTGTCAGCTTCCGGAAGCTTCAGGCGCTCCACCGCACTCACCTGGACAAGGCCAAGTCTAGGACGGCGATGGTGGAGAAGGCGGAGGCGGACTTTGGAGGGCACGTCGCCGAGGCGCAAGACTTGTTCCGCCAGGCTCAGGACGAGCTGAAGGCCGCCCAGGGTGAGCTGGCCAACCGTGAGGTGGAGCTCGCCCTAAAGCTGGCCGACATCGAGAAGGCCCAGGAGATGGCAAAGAAGTTGGCCGATAAAGCCGAAGTCGTCCGGTCCCAACACGAGGCCGCACTAAAGACCTAGGAAGAGGGCCTTGCCGAGCGCGAGGAGAAGCTTGCCGCCACGCTTTGCGGCAAGGACGAAGAGGTGGACAAGCTCGTCCTGCAGCAGACCCAAGAGCTGGAGCGGAAGCATCAGGAGGCGCTCAACACCCAGGCTTAGCCCCACGTCGGCAGGTGAAGGAGCTAGAGGAGCAAGCTCTGAAGCTGGCCCAAGAGAAGCATACGCTTAACAGTGCTCTGACGGTGAGGCAGGGCGAGGTCATCAGCAAGTCTAGAGAGCTCTCCAAAGCCAACATTTCCATCAAAGACCTCAAGCTGAAGCTGGGAGAGCTCGAGGAGACGCTGTCGGAGGCCAGAACCCGGGAGGGGATCCTGACCAAGGAGCTAGAGACGGAGAAGCAGCTGCTGATGAACGAGACCGCCAATCTCAAGGACTACAAGGCGGGCGGAGAAACGCTGGCTCGAGCGCCTTGTCGTTGTTGCAAACTCGGCCGCCGATCATCTAGCCATTATGGGGATGCCGACGATGGGGTATGCCCCAGAAGCGAGCCTGAGCCCCAATGCCAACCTGACCATATACTTCGAGAAGGTCGTCGGCACCCTGAAGTGGCTTCACTCCAACCGGGCGGCCTCCCTGGCCGAGGAATCCCGGATACTCTACCGGGGGACCATGACCAGGGTGCTCACCAAGATTGCGCACTCGCACCCAGACCTTGACTTTGGAGCTATGCTGAAGAGCTTGCCGGAGGATGCCGACATCGTGGCGCTCAATGAGCATACCGAGCCCATCCTCAGCCGCATTGACAAAATCAAGAGGGTGGAGGGCCAGCACCGGGACTAGGCATCCCGTTCTCTGTCGCCGCTGCAGGTTGATGACCAAGACAATGCTATCTTTAGTTAGAACCACGGTGGCCATTTGTGTAATATAACTCTGCGATGCTCCTGAAACTATGCATGTTATTTTCCTGTTCGACTTTCCTTTGTATGTCCACCCTACGTCAACTGGGTAAGCTTGCCGGCATGTAAACCCAGGGCGGCGCTTCGAGGACGGATCCTCATTAGCCTGCCGGGTGTGCTTGTTGTCGGGCAAAGCACCTTACCGCCCTTGGCGTGGCCGCTTGATCTGTCGAGCTTGACTCGAGTCAGAACCGAGAGCGTTGCCGAAGGCGAAAGGCTACCCTGCCGCTCTCGACACGGTCGCTTGAACTGTTGAGTGGACTTGAAATAGAACAAGCGCGTTGCCGATCGCAGGAGGGCCCCTCCGCGTACAGGCTTCCCATACATAGGCGAAACCGTCGAGGATAATAACCTTATATTTAAGGAGAAAGACTTAAAATTCAGCATGACTTGGCTCTCTTGTCACCGCCTCGGCGTCCTTCATGCCACGGGCAGCGCCGCCTTCTTGGTCGCCTTCTCCGCAGGAGCCATGCCGATGAAGAACAGCTAGGTCAACTGCTAGACCGGATTCTCACAATTGCGCCCCCCTACCTGGCGCGCCAAAGATGTCGGTGGGAAACGACACCTATGGGATCACTGGAATCTGTAGGACCTTGAAGTATGTCTAGAGGGGGGTGATTAGACTACATGACCAATTAAAAACTTAGCCTTTTCCCAATTTTAGACTTTGATATATTTTAGCTATCTTTGCACAAGTCAAGCAATCTTCACATAATTCAAGCAAGCATGCAAAGAGTATATGAGCAACGGAAATTAAAGCATGCAACTTGCAAGAATGTAAAGGGAAGGGTTTGGAGGATTCAAACGCGATTGGAGACACAGATGTTTTTGTCGTGGTTCCGATAGGTGGTGCTATCGTACATCCACATTGATGGAGACTTCAACCCACGAAGGGTAACGGTTGCGCGAGTCCACGGAAGGCTCCACCCACAAAGGGTCCACGAAGAAGCAACCTTGTCTATCCCACCATGGTCGTCGCCCACGAAGGACTTGCCTCACTAGCGGTAGATCTTCACGAAGTAGGCGATCTCCTTGCCCTTACAAACTCCTTGGTTCAACTCCACAATCTTGTCGGAGGCTCCCAAGAGACACCTAGCCAATCTAGGAGACACCACTCTCCAAGAAGTAACAAATGGTGCGTTGATGATGAACTCCTTGCTCTTGTGCTTCAAATGATAGTCTCCCCAACACTCAACTCTCTCTCACAGGATTTGGATTTGGTGGAAAGAAGATTTGAGTGGAAAGCAACTTGGGGAAGGCTAGAGATCAAGATTCATATGGAAGGAATGGAATATCTTGGCCTCAACACATGAGTAGGTGGTTCTCTTTCAAAACTGGTAAGTTGGAAGTGTAGGTTTGTTCTGATGGCTCTCTCCATGAATGAAGAGGAGGTGGAGGGGTATATATAGCCTCCACACAAAATCTAACCGTTACACACAATTTACCAAACTCGGTGGGACCGAATCAACAAACTCGGTCGGACCGATTCAGTAAACCTAGTGATCACTAGTGATTTCGGTGGGACCGACATGCAACTCGGTAGGACCGATATGGTTAGGGTTAGGGCATAACGTAATCTCGTTGAGACCGATTACACAAACTCGGTGAGACCGATTTTGTTAATTAGCTAACCAGAGAGTTGGTCAGGTAAACTCGGTGGGACCGACCGAAATGTTACGAAAGGGAAACAGAGAGTTTACATTGCAATCTCGGTGGGACCGATCGCTCACTTCGGTTAGACTGAAACATTAAGAAGGGAAACAGAGAGATTACAATCCCATCTCAGTGAGACCGAGATCCCTATCGGTAAGACCGATTTGCCTAGGGTTTGTGGCAGTGGCTATGACATTTGAACTCGGTGGCGCCGGATAGAAGGAATCGGTGGGACCGATTTTGACTTTAGGTTTAGGTCATATGTGGATGTGAGAAAGTAGTTGAGGGTTTTTGGAGCATATCAGTAAGCACTTGAAGCAAGAGGCTCATTAAGCAACACCTCATCCCTCCTTGATAGTATTGGCTTTTCCTATAGACTCAATGTGATCTTGGATCACGAAAATGTAAAATGTAGAGTCTTGAGCTTTTGAGCTTGAGCCAATCCTTTGTCCTTAATATTTTGAGCGATCCACTTTCATCATCCATGCCATGCCATTGATTGAGCTTTCCTGAAATATTTGTCTTGGAATAGCATTAGCTCAATGAGCTATATGTTGTTATGAATTACCAAAACCACCTAAGGATAGTTGCACTTTCAATCTCCCCTTTTTGGTAATTGATGACAACATATAGATCAAAGCTTCGACAAATGATAATAACATTGAAAAACATCGTCGCTTTGAGAAGTATGTGATAAGCAAGAGCTCCCCCTAAATTTGTGCATAGTTAAAGATTTGCTTTGGACTGCAAATGCACAAGGAATTAGGCTCATGGGTTACTCTTCCATGTCACATACATCTTGGTGGAGCGCTCAAAATAATAAAGATTGAATACATGCACTCATCACCAAGCAAACTGAATGATCATATAAGGGTAAGTAAGATAATATCATCTTATACGCATAAGTGTAGCTTATGATCAATCACATGATCATCAATGTCTCACAGATAATAGCGTAGTATCTCAAGCAATTAAAAGCAAACAAAGTTCAACCAAGAAGACAAGAGAGAACAAAAGCAAACTCTCTCTCTCGAAGCCTATGATCTATACATTTTGCTCCCCCTTTGGCAACAAGTTACCAAAAAGTTCCTAGAAAATGCATAGTACTATATCATCTCTCAGGCTTGGTCTTCAGTTGGTGGTGTAGAGATGGCTCCTTGGACGAAAACTTCAGTTGATGTGAGCTGAAGGAGTTGGTGCTGGAGCTGGTTGCACTGGAGCTGTAGCTGGTGCAGATGAAGTGACTCTGGTGTCTGTTACTGGCTCTGCAGCTGATCTCTGAGCTCGAGGCACTTTGGAAAATGCATCAGTAGTTGTCCTGCCCTTCCTCTCCTGCATGTCTTCCTGTAGCTGCTCCACAACTAACTGAATCTCAGTTACTTTGACATCTAAATCATAGAATTTTTGTTCCATGATTCTTTCCAGGCTCTCCTGGTTTTGAGTTAGGGTGGACAACCCCTTCTCAATCCTCAGTGTTGATGCTATCAAGTAACCAAGCTGGTCCTTCTTGTTCTTCAAAAAGTACTCAGATGCCTCCTCTTGAGTTGGCATCTTGGCAGCCTTCTCTCTCTTTGCTTTCTCCTTCTTCTCTTAAGCTTGTACTGATGATGGTTCATTCTCATTCATCACAACTTTATTGACCTCAAAGTCTGGATAGAGAGCAAAGTGTTCCTTATCCAACAGATATTTTCCTGTGCCCATCTTTGAGTTTATCAACTCCTGAATTTGTGGGGCATATCCACAACTCCTCTTTTGGTCTGCTGCTGTCCTCTTAATAGTCTCAACCATGAGGCTCATGACCTTGAATTTCTGTGGCACATCAAACATGTGTAGCAAGTTGATTGCATGCCCTCTAATCATGTTGTGGTCACCTGACTTGGGCAAAAGAGTGTGCCTTAGGATCCAGTTGATCGTTGGCAGCCCTGACAGAAGAAAATGGACTGACCCAAACTTGAAGGTCTCAAGAGCTTTGTCTGGAATCTCCTTGTACATATGTGACATAGAATTGTGTCCCATCTTTTTTTGGCATAAACGTCCAAGTCATCTTCACTCTCCTTTGGGGCATTGATCAGATTGGCCCACTCCTCAATGGTTGATTGGTATCTCATACCTTCAGACAACCAAACTATCCTGCCATCTGGATAGAAATGTGTTGTGGAGTAGAATTGCATAATGAGCTCATCATTCCAGTTTGTGAGCTTCTGCCCAACAAAGTCTGCAACTCCACACGCACTGAAGCTGTCATACACTCCAGGATAATGTTCTTCATTCTCCTTTATGTAGGTCCAGTCGACCCACCTCATATCACACACTATAGGCTTCTTGTCCAACAAGATTGTCTCATAGAAATCCTGTTGTTCCTTTGTGTGGAACCTATAATCAATAGCAGTCCTTCTCGTGGTGGCATATGGATCTATATCTCTCCATAGCCTCAACCCTGAGTCTCTCCTGATATTCATGTCCTCGGCCACAGGATGAGCATCATTGTGGTCTGGAATCTTGGGTTTGAGCTTCCTCAGGACTTGTCCTTCATCATATTCCTCAGCAGCAACTTCAGGCACTGGGGCCTTGTTCTTCTCAGCGGCTGGTATACTCCTGGTATTCCTCTTTGGTGCATTCTTGGCCTTGGAGGCAGCTTTGGGTGCTTCTTTGGGATTTGATGTTGCAGCCCCTGACCTTATAGCATCACCCATCAGCTTCTGTGCCTTGGGTGCTGGTGCAGGAACCTCTTCTTCCTCCTCCTCTTCCATCATGGAAGGTTGTCCAACAACTCTGGCCATGGTCTTTCTGACCCTTTCCTTCTTCTTCTTTCCTTCTGCAGCTGGCTCTATGGGATTAGGTTTTGCAGGTACTTGTGTTGATCCTCTGACCTTCAGCATGGGTGTCCTCTTGGCAGGGACCTTCCTATTAAGTCCAGGCTTTGTGGTCTTTGCTAAGCCTTACTCCTTTTTGAGCACTACCTTCTTGGAAGTAGCCTCATCTTCAGCTGCCACATAGTCCTCATCCTCAGAGTCTGAGGTTCTCTTCCTTCTGGATCTTGTGGCTGCTTTGGGCAAATTTCTAGGAGTGCTTCTATTGCCTTCTTCTGAAGTGCTAGAGGGACTAGTGCCCTCACTCATGTGAATCTGCTCTTCTGACTTGTTCTGACCATCACTTTGGTCTGACATGCTGAAAACACTGACTGCTGACCCTGTGAATAGTTATAGATGAGATAGAGTGGATGACCATCACAAAATGCAGAGATTTTTTGCAAAAGAATGATTCAAAAACTTAGTTTCAGTTTTCCACAGAAAGCATCTCGGATCAACCGATTTTCAAACTCAGTGATACCGAAGCAGCTTTTGGAACCTAAACATGTGATCTCGGTCAGACTGAGTCACAGTTCGGTGGCACCGAGACTACTAGGGTTTCACAAAGTTCCAAAATCGGTCACACCGATTAGCAATTCTCGGTCGGACCGAGAGTTAATAGTGCAATGGCGTTAGCAGAATCGGTGGGACCGAGTTTTTCAACTCGGTGGGTCCGAGATGGTTTCGGCGGAAACCTAACCCTAAATTTTCAAATCGCATCTATTCTAAGGATTGTTTTGACTGGATAGAGGTGTTTCAATCGTGGCAAGAATCATAATGAACACAATGTGCTGAGAATTAGACAAGGATAGCACTGTGATCGAGTTCATACCCTAGTTCGGTGATGAATTCGCTACGGAGGCAACGGCGGAGATGAAATCCGTTAACAGTGGCGGAGACCAGCGACAGGAGGCGGCTGGCGATGAAGTCGACGATCCGGAGACCTAGAAGGCAAAGCGAGCTATGCGTGGGCGAAGAGGTTTGGAGAAAGTTTCCAAATTTTTGCCCGTGAGTATATATAGCCCGACACTGTCGGTGTGACCGAGTGGAACGACTCGGTGGCACCAAGATGCATAACTGTTGATAGTTACAGCAACTCGGTGAGACCGAAAAGTTCAAATCGGTTGCACCGAGAATGAAAACCTAGATTGACTTAGTGATCTCGGTATGACCGAAATGGAAGAACCGGTCAGACTGAAAATCACAGAGAAGTTTTGAAAGTTTAAGTCTATGACGAATCGGGGACTCCGAGTGCTCCTCACACAGAGTGGTTCGAATCTGACTTGATCAAATTTTGTGATGTAGCATGAATAGAGTTTGAGACGAGAAAAGCATAGATAGCTAGAGAAGGTTCCTAGGCATTCTTGTCCATCCACTTGGACAAAGAAAAAGAAACCAATCAATCAAATCAACAAGTGGATGTTCTTGAATGAGTAAAATATGCAACCAACATGCTCACACAATAAAATGGCAAATGAAATATGTGCCAAAGCATGCACAACCAATTCTAGTATCTATCAAACAATTGGCGATGACTAGGTCATCTATATATGAGTATATTGACTTAGGAGTCAAATGAGAACATTTGATCATAGGTCATACTCATCGTTTAAGCTCAAGTGGGGTTACCACTTTTACATAATGCATTGATGTGTTCACATCATTAGAGTTGCTTTGACTCAATTCTTAGAGTTAAGCTCCCCCTAGATGTGAGATCCCCCCTTAGAGGGATGAACTAACCTTGGGTTTTGTCGATGATGACTTCATGTAGGTGTTGAAGATGTGGATGCTCAATGTTGATGTAGATCATTTGGAGCAATCCTTTGGAGTGAGTTGCACTTTCAATACCTACATGGGTTAGTCCCACAAGGAACAAAAAAATATCCAAAGACATAGAGTGATGCACACACAAGATGATGTCCATGAAAACATTAGGTTACCTTGTCCCTTGCCTTACCAACATGAGGGTTTGTGACTCCTTGAACTAGTGCAAGATATGGAAGTTGATTGCACTTGTCCTTGCCATAATGATATGAGTGAAGAATGTTGGTGGAGTCACCCTCAAGAACACTCTAGTTCTTCTTCTTCGTGATCCACATCATCTTGATGGGAATCCTTGGAGTTGTAGTTGTACTTGATGAAGTAGAACTTGACGTAGTCTTGGGAACCCACTTGACCAAGGCCTTAGGTGCTTCTTCAAATGCATCAATCTCCTCTTGAAGCTTGTCCTTGCCTTTGTTCTTGTGGTCTTGTGGTGGAAGATCATCTTGTGCTTGTGTTCCCTTGAAGGAAGTAGGATCATACTTCTCTTGTTGAGGAACAAATTTCTTCTTGGGGTATTGATCTTCTTCCCACTCAACTCCATTGGCATTGAACTTTCGTTCAAAACCAACACCTTGATTCTTCCGGTGCCTTCCTTGCTTGCGTACAATTTCCTCGAATTGCTTACTCCCGACAAGGCTCTTGTATACACCTTTCTCTATAATTCCCTTCAATAAGCTATTTTCTTGCTCAAGTGTAACTTGGCTAAGAGAATCAGTAGTGGAATCAAGAGAACTACTAGAAGCAACAATGTTGGATTTAGCATTATTATTGTTACTACTAGAGGAAGAATCTTTCTTGTTCTTGTTACTAGACTTGACTTGAGGCATGTAAGTAGATAAGAGTAAACGATCGGCAATGTAAGAAGAACTTTTCTTACGGAGATCAACATTGATTGCCTTTAAGAACTCATGCTCTTGCTCAAGATTGAGCTTTTCAAAGCGTAACTTCTCATGAGCCCTTAAAAGTTTTCGATGATCTTCGAAGATAGTTTCATGAGCTAACTTAAGAGTGTTTACTTCTTTAGTTAGACGCTCAATCTTCTCCTTATCATTGTCATTCGTTTTATCTTGATTATCATGATTAATTGACGTTTCATCACAGTATTCATTACTAGAGTTGTCAATAAGTAAATCATCATCACCTAACAAGTCATCTTCATCACTATTAAAATCAACATACTTGGGGTGTGTTACCTTAGGACCTTTGGCCATGAAGCATCTTCCAATTCCTTCATTTGGTGAATCAAATATGCCGTAGGAGTTGGTTGACACAAGTGCTAGACCGGCAACACCTTCATCTTGAGTATGTTCGGAGTCGGAGTGATAGCTTCTCTCGGAGTGATGTTCAGAGTCGGAACCGGATACCCATTCACCAACATGAGCTTGATGTCTTCGTTTTGTGTAGCTCCTTGATGACTTGTCCTTCCTTTCTGAATCCTTGCTTCTCCGTGAGGGTCTTCGTTCATAACGATCATCTCTACTCCTTCTCTCTCTTGGTGGTGATTCTTCTCTTCTACTTCCTCTTTTTAATCTTCTCTTCTTTTGTAGGGTGTCGTACACTCATTGGAATAGTGTCCGGGTCTCCCACAATTGTAGCAATTGCGCTCTCGACTAGAAGATCTTTTGTCTTTGTAGGACCTTGACTTAGAGCTTCTTTCTTTGCTCCTACTCTTGTAGAATTTGTTGAAGTTCTTCACCATTAAGCTCAATTCTTCATTGAAGGTTTGTTTCTCACTTGATGATGTGGGGGCTTCAGATGAGGCTTTGTAAGCTCCACTTGACTTGTTGTGAAGTTCCTCCTTATCCTTGAGTGACATCTCATGAGCAACAATTCTTCCAATGACTTCTGTTGGCTTGAGATCTTTGTAATTTGGCATCATTTGGATCAAAGTGCACACGGTATCATATTTTCCATCCAATGCTCTTAGGATCTTCTTGATGATGAATCTGTCGGTCATCTCTTCACTTCCTAAGACGGCAATCTCATTTGTGATAAGAGCAAGCCTAGAGTACATTTCAGCGACACCTTCACCATCCTTCATTTTGAACTTGTCAAGCTGACTTTGGAGCACATCCTACTTGGATTCCTTGACGGAGTCGGTACCTTCATGCATGTCAATCAAAGTATCCCAAATTTCCTTTGCATTCTCAAGACGACTGATTTTGTTGAATTCTTCGGGGCACAAGCCATTGAAGAGGATATCACAAGCTTGAGCATTGTATTGCAGCATCTTCAATTCATCCGCACTTGCTTCACGGTTTGGCACTCTCCCATCAAAGAATTCACCTTGCAAGCCAATACACACAATAGCCCAAATGGCGGGGTTATGTCCGAGAATATGCATTTTCATCTTATGCTTCCAACTAGCAAAATTAGTGCCATCAAAGTAAGGACCTCTACGGTGATAATTTCCCTCGCTAGACGCCATACTCTCCCAGGTTGTGAAACCTAGGCTATGACCACCAAAAGCTATGGAAATCAAAGCAAATGGAGATCAAAGCTCTGATACCACTTGTAGGACCTTGAAGTATGTCTAGAGGGGGGTGATTAGACTACTTGGCCAATTAAAAACTTAACATTTTCCCAATTTTAGACTTTGACAGATTTTAGCTATCTTTGCACAAGTCAAGCAATCTTCACATAATTCAAGCAAGCATGCAAAGAGTATATGAGCAGCAGAAATTAAAGCATGCAACTTGCAAGAATGTAAAGGGAAGGGTTTGGAGGATTCAAACGCAATCGGAGACACGGATGCTTTTGTCGTGGTTCCGATAGGTGGTGCTATCGTACATCCACGTTGATGGAGACTTCAACCCACGAAGGGTAACGGCTGCGCGAGTCCACGGAGGGATCCACCCAAGAAGAAGCAACCTTGTCTATCCCACCATGGTCATCGCCCACGAAGGACTTGCCTCACTAGCGGTAGATCTTCATGAAGTAGGCGATCTCCTTTCCCTTACAAACTCCTTGGTTCAACTCCACAATCTTGTCGGAGGCTCCCAAGAGACACCTAGCCAATCTAGGAGACACCACTCTCCAAGAAGTAACAAATGGTGCGTTGATGATGAACTCCTTGCTCTTGTTCTTCAAATGATAGTCTCCCCAACACTCAACTCTCTCTCACAGGATTTGGATTTGGTGGAAAGAAGATTTGAGTGGAAAGCAACTTGGGGAAGGCTAGAGATCAAGATTCATATGGAAGGAATGGAATATCTTGGCCTCAACACATGAGTAGGTGGTTCTCTTTCAGAACTGGTAAGTTGGAAGTGTAGGTTTGTTCTGATGGCTCTCTCCACGAATGAAGAGGAGGTGGAGGGGTATATATAGCCTCCACACAAAATCTAACTGTTACACACAATTTACCAAACTCAGTGGGACTGAATCAACAAACTCGGTCGGACCGATTCAGTAAACCTAGTGACTGTTAGTGATTTCAGTGGGACCGACATGCAACTCGGTAGGACCGATATGGTTAGGGTTAGCGCATAACATAATCTCGTTGAGACCGATTACACAAACTCGGTGAGACCGATTTTGTTAATTAGCTAACCAGAGAGTTGGTCAGGTAAACTCGGTGGGACCGATTCGCTCTTTTCGGTGAGACCGAAATGTTACGAAAGGGAAACAGAGAGTTTACATTGCAATCTCGGTGGGACCGATCGCTCACTTCGATTAGACCGAAATGTTACGAAGGGAAACAGAGAGATTACAATCCCATCTCGGTGAGACAGAGATCCCTATCGGTGAGACCGATTTTCCTAGGGTTTGTGGCAGTGGCTATGACATTTGAACTCGGTGGCGCCAGATAGAAAGAATCAGTGGGACCGATTTTGACTTTAGGTTTAGGTCATATGTGGATGTGAGAAAGTAGTTGAGGGTTTTTGGAGCATATCACTAAGCACTTGAAGCAAGATGCTCATTAAGCAACACCTCATCCCTCCTTGATAGTATTGGCTTTTCCTATAGACTCAATGTGATCTTGGATCACTAAAATGTAAAATGTAGAGTCTTGAGCTTTTGAGCTTGAGCCAATCCTTTGTCCTTAATATTTTGAGGGATCCACTTTCATCATCGATGCCATGCCATTCATTGAGCTTTCCTGAAATATTTGTCTTGGAATAGCATTAGCTCAATGAGCTATATGTTGTTATGAATTACCAAAAGCACCTAGGGATAGTTGCACTTTCAGAATCCCTTTTACGGTTGTGGGGCGCAGGGATCGTGAGAAGAGCGGGACTAGTAGGCAACACAAGGGGGATTTACCCAGGTTCGGGCCGCAAATATGCGTAAAACCCTGCGATCCTGCTTTGGTGGATGTATTTAGTGTTCTTGAGCTCTCGAACTAGCTCTAGGTGCTGCGAGGTTCGAAAGAGCCGAATCCTTCCCGGTGTGCCATGGGCCTCCTTTTATAGGCGAAAGGGGCTGCCACAATGGCACACAGGAGGTGGAAAGTGCTATAGTGTTGCGAGCTTATCGCTGGTATTACAGGACAAAGCGCATTTAATGCGAGGCTTAGGTGTCCCTTCGCGTTATCAGGGACGGGGGCGAGGCCCGTCCCGTCCGTAGCCGCTCCTCCTTGCTTCGACACACGCCCTGGCCAACGATGCATGCGGTGCCATGTAGGCAGGCAGGCAACTGAGGTGGCGCGATGGTGGAGCCTCCACGAAGAGCTGCATGTTGCCACGCAGGTGCCTGCCCATCTGGCTGGGTCGGCAGCTGCATGCGAACAGTGGCAAAGACTTGGCTGGCGCGGGCCTGGCAGTGGCCCTACCGGTGGCCTGGCGAGGGTCTTGCCGGGTGGCCCGGCAAGGGTCTTCCCGGGTGGCCCAGCAAGGGTCTCGCCGTGGCGCGCTGGCTTCCCCGGCAAGGATATTGCCGGGGGTCTTGTGGGTTTCTTCGGTGAGGATAGGTGCCTTCCTATCCTCATTTGATCTTGAGCATTTTATTTCTTCACAAAGATCTTCATGCCACCACGGAGGTGCCTCCCGAGCCCTATCCCAACGCGTTTGCTTTAGTGTTGGTGGGCTCAAAGGTGGCTTGTTTGGCTGGCGGGGGCGAGCTACCCCGATAAGGGTCTTGCCGGGGCCGCTGAGGCTGCCTCGGCAAGGGTCCTTGCCGGGGAAACCTGCTTCGTCCATCTGATCTTTGTGGCCTTGGTCTTTATCGTTGCTCTATTTGCCTTGTGGCTTCGGTTTCTCTCCAGCTTCCCTTTCCTGCCCTGTTTATGCGTGGCCATGGCGGGAGGCTCTAACTACCCGTACACAAGTAAAGGGGTTAAAAGCAGAGCCCCTACTTTTGTACACCGAAAAACAAAGAACACAATGCAAAAAGAATCAATGCATTTGGACTTATAGATAAAAAGTTATGGTTGTTGGAAGTTTCCTGGATTTAAATGAATTTGAAATAAAAATAAACAAATTAGGGGGCGGTGATGTCGAAGGCGTAAAAGCCCAGGGCGCCACCACTTATATCGCTTCACGCAAGTACTGAGTGGCTGACTAGCGGGCCCCGCTAGTCAGACCAGAAGGAGGGGGAGAAGGAAGGAGAGGGAGGCGGAGCTTCGCCGGAGCACACGCCTGCGACAAGGGTTCTTGGGGTCAAGCGAGAGGGGGGAATCGAAGGAGAAGAAGTTTGCGCACCTTCCCATACCCGTAGCATGGCTAGAGGTGACCGGACGGCGTCGGAAATAGCCTCTCCAACGGAGGCAGAGGGCAGAGGTCGCCGGAGAAGAAGACGACGGCGGCTCGGGGCAGCTCCAGGGGCTCCAGCGGGGCGGAACAGCTTCTCCGAGGAGTGGCGGAAGCCCTGGCAGGGTTGCCCTGGCCTGGGAGGGGTCAGAGCTGCGGGGGCGATCCGGAGGGGATCGCCAGCGAGCTCGGGCTTCGAGACGGCAGCCCGCGGCCTGCCCGGCCGGGCTACAACTTCTACTGGCTTGTGGAGGGTGTGGGAGTAGCTGTGGGTGCTCAAGGAGGGCTGGGGTGGCAGCATTTATAGGCGGGCGGCGAGAGGAGTTCGGGCTCCGCTAGAGGACACCTGTCCATGGCGCCCGGCGATGAATGGCGCCAGTGAGAGAGGGGGAAGACGACGGAGATCACGCGGGAACTATTGGTGGGCACAGACGAGCACAAGAGCGAGGGGGAAAGCGACAAGCACAGTGCGCCACACACTGTGTCGTTGGTCGGACCGTGCCCATGCTCGCTGCGGCGAGCTCCAACATCGGTGAGCGCCAGGGGGGAGTTAAGGGGGTGGAGACGAGGATGATGGCGAGGCTTGGCATTCTTGGGCAGGCTGGGCAGCGAGCACGCGCTCAATAGAGCGCTAGGCGGCACACAGAGCACGTGTTTTGCATGCCAGCACGCTCGGACGAACGCGGTCACCGCGTGAACCGTGACATCAAGCCACCCTAAGCACTAACTTGATGTCTGGCGTGTAGTCCTTAGTAGTTAGAAGTGTTACCACGGTTGGGCTTGGATCCAGGTGCAGTAGAAATGGATTTGTACTGCTAGCAAGTTTTTGGACAGTAACTTTGGAGATTTACTGTGGTCAAACCACTGGGAGTTAAGGGCTGAGCTTTGGAGGTTTGCTTACAGTTACTAAGGTAAATAGGCACAAGAAAAACCAGCTACAATGGAGCTAGTAAAATGGTAGTTGCTGTAGAAACTACCATTTCTGTCTAGAAATGAATTTTTTTATGTAGCCAAAATATTCCAAAGAGTGATGAAATTTTTTGCTCGGAAAGGTGCCATAGGGTTCAAAGAATAATTGGGATTTTTCTCATGATTTTTGGGGCAAGAAAAATTAGGGTTGCTTTGGAGCACCAAGGGCTAGCTAGGGTTTTGGAGGGCAAAATGAATATTTTTCATCTAAGAAAAATATTCCAAGCAATATTTTGAGTTGAACTAGAGGTGAAGTGATGGTTTTGAGGACGAGAGGGAGCACTTGGGTGAAAATCAAGGGTACCCAAGTGGTTAAGTCCAAATGAAGTGATTCAAAAACCCTAAATTCAAAACCAACTCAACTGAAAACCAGGCAAAGAAAAGAGGGCAAAAACTAGGCTGTCATAAACCTCCCCCACTTAGAATGAATCTCATGCTCGAGATTCGGTTGCTTGGGAAAACCATTCTGGATAACATGCCCTTGGAAATTCTTCTAATTCCCAGGTTGATTCTGAGTCGGTATGATGCTTCCATTGGACCTTTTAAAACTTCCGTGCTTTACTGCGAGTGACTCTTTCCATCTGATCCAAAATTTTCACCGGCCTCTCTTCATAGGTTAAGTCCTTTGCCAGCTCTATCTCTGTCAAATCAGTCTTTTTCTCGGGCGGTGATATGCACCATCGCAATTGTGAAACGTGGAACATGTTGTGCACGTCTGACAACTCAGGGGGCAACTCCAACTGATATGCCACAACACCTACTGACGCCATAACAGGAAATGGACCAATAAATCTGGGTGCCAAATTTCCACGAGTCTGAAACCTCTTGATACCTTTCATAGGCGTGCCTCGAAGATAGACATGTTCTCCGGGTTCAAAGCTGATCTGACGGTGCTTTGCATCATAATAACTTTTCTATCGTGATTTGGCCAATTGTAGTCTATCTCGGATCTCCTTGACTTGCTTTTCGGCTTCCAGCATGAGATCTGTTCCGAAAATATGGCTATCTCCGGTTTGAGACCAATTTAATGGGGTGCGGCACGTGCGGCCATACAAAGCTTCATATGGTGACATTTTTTAAACTGGTCTGGAAGCTATTGTTATATGAGAATTCGGCGTACGGTAAACAGCCTTCCCATTTTGGGCCTTGGGCCAAAACACAGGCTCGCAGCATATCCTCGAGTATTTGGTTTACTCGTTCTGTCTGTCCATCAGTCTGAGGGTGATAAGTGGTATTGTACTTCAACTCTGTCCCTAAGGCTCGATGGAGACGGGACCAAAAGGTAGAGGTAAAAGGTGAACCTCGGTCAGAAGTAATGGTTCGGGGGACTCCATGCACACTGACTATCCTGGACACATACAATTGTGCAAGCTCATCTCCTTGATAAGAGGTCCTAATCGAGAGGAAGTGGGCCACCTTGGTCAATGTGTCCACTATGACCCAGATCGCATCACTACCCCGTCGGGTCTTAGGTAGCCCGGTGATAAAATCCATACAGACATCATCCCATTTCCATTGTGACACTGGCAACGGTTGGAGAAGTCCGGCTAGCTTCTGATGTTCTGCCTTTACTTTGTTGCATATGTCGCAACATGCCATGAAATAAGAAATGTCTTTCTTCATTCCATCCCACCAGAATATTTGTTGAAGGTCTTCGTACATTTTTGTACCTCCAGGGTGAATGGAATATGAGGATTCGTGTGCTTCTGACAGGATCTTCTGCTTTAAATCCGCTTGATTGGGCACACAAAGCCTTCCCCTAAATCGGAGGTACCGTACTGATCCTTCGAGAAATCAGAATGCTTGGCGTGTTTTTGCAGGTCGCCGTCGCCTGGCTGGGCCTTGCGGATTTCTTCCTCAAGAGTAGGGGTAACTTCTAGAATATTGGCAAGGCCAGCCTCAACTATGACTAGGTTGAGCTGAGCAATCTCTTCTTTAAGCTCAGGAGGCAAAGATTCCAATAGGACATTTAAACTGACGGGCTTTCGACTGAGCGCATCGGCAACCATGTTTGCCTTACCCGGATGGTAATTTATTCCAAGGTCATAATCCTTGACCAACTCAAGCCATCTTCGTTGACGGAGATTTAAAACCGGCTGAGTAAATATATATTTGAGGCTTTTGTGATCGGTAAAAATTTGGCACCTTTTTCCGATGAGGTAGTGTCTCAAAAATTTTAAAGCATGAACTGCCACGGCCATTTCCAAATCATGAGTGGGGTAATTCCCTTCATGGGGTCGTAGCTGTCGTGAGGCGTAAGCTACTACCTTTCCATCTTGCATAAGCACGCATCCCAGTCCATGCCTGGAAGCATTGTAGTACACATCCAAGCTGCGGTATATATCTGGAAGTGTAAATACTGGTGCAGTGGTCAATCATTTCTTTAACTCAGTGAAACTTTTCTCACAATCCTCAGTCCATTCAAACTTCTTATCCTTTTTGAGCAGCTCTATCATGGGTTTAGCAATCTTGGAAACCCTTCAACGAAACGGTGGTAGTATCCGGCTAATCCAAGAAAACTCCGGATCTGAGGTCCGGTTGTGGGTGGCAACCAGTCGAGCACATCTTTTACCTTGCTTGGGTCCACGGCTATACCCTCAGCGGATAACACATGTCCCAGGAATCCAACTTGCTTGAGCCCAAACTCGCATTTACTGAATTTGGCGTATAACTGATGCTCACGGAGTCGTTGTGATACTGCTCGGAGGTGTCCCTTATGCTCTTCTTCACTTCTTGAGTAAATGAGTATATCATCGATGAAGATGACCATGAACTTATCGAGGAAGTCCATGAATACTTTATTCATCATGTGTATGAAGAAGGTGGGGGCGTTGGTGAGGCCAAAAGACATGACTGTATATTCATAGAGACCGTAGCGAGTGGTGAACGCGGTCTTGGTAATATCCTCCTTTTTAATTTTGAGCTGATAATACCCAGTCCGTAAATCGATCTTGGAGAATACCTTGGTCCCACTAAGCTGATCAAACAAATCATCAATTCTTGGCAGAGGGTATTTGTTTTTGATTGTGACATCATTCAACTGACGGTAATCCACACACATGCGGAGGCTGCCATCTTTCTTGTCCACGAAAATAGCAGGTGATCCCCAGGGTGAGGAGCTGGGGCGGATATACCCTTTCTGGAGCATTTCATCCAACTGTTTCTTTAGCTCCGCATTCGATAATACTCTTGTGTATTGGTGTGGTTCCGGGCACAAGATCTATTGCAAACTCAAGCTCTCGATCAGGTGGCATGCCTGGCAATTCTTCTGGGAATACATCAGGAAACTCCCTGACCACTGGAATTAATTCCATTTCAGCCATTGCTGTAAAGACCATTTCCTTGGAGGGTATGCTCCTACGAGCAATAAATTTTGTAGTTTGTCCCTCTTGGCCGGTCAAGTTGACTTCTCGGGTCGCACAATTTATGCATACTTGGTACTGAGTTAGCCAATTCATACCCAAGATCACATCCAACTTATCGGATTCAATAAGTATCAACAAAGTTGGAAAACAGACTCCGTTGTTATTGCCTTCCAGATTACGGCAGACTATATTGCTTCTGATTAGAGATCCCGGGGTTTGTACCAGCATATTTTTGCCTAAAAGCAAACAAGGAAATTTGTTTTGGGCAACAAAACTCCGAGAAATAAAAGAGTGGGAAGCCCCAAAGTCAAATAAAATTACTGCAGGTATGTTATTAACAGGGAACATACCAATGACGACTTCGGGATTCTCTTGGGCTTCGTCGGCGGAAATGTGATGAATGTATCCCGTGAGGTCGTGCTGATCTAGGCATGCCTCCATATAATGGACTTGTGGCTTGAATGTAGTATTTGCCCGATTGTTCGTGGGACACTGTTTGGCATAATGTCCGGTTTGCCCAGAATTGAAATAGGAATTGTTGCGCATACGGTTCTCTATAATTGGGTTGAGCGCGTCATTCTTGACTTGGGTGGTGGTCTTGTTCACATTTTGTTGCCAATTAGGCTTGTATGCTACTTGAGTCGGCTGCTAGGTACGAGCCTTCTGCACTGGTTGCATTTCTTTTCTTGGCTCAAACTTGCGCTTGTGATCATTATTGACGGGCTTAGTGTCCGATACAAGCTTGTGGTCCCTTTCAGCAATGAAAGCCTTGTTTACCAGCGTTTTGAAGTCTGGGAAATCGAACATACTGAGAGTACAACGGAGTTGCGGGTTTAATCCACCAAGAAACATGTCCATCTTTCTTTCCTCAGTGGCCACGTCATATTGAGAGTAACGTGACAGGTGATTGAATTTCTACAAGTATTCTCCCACAGACTGACTTCCTTGGAGGAGGGCGAGAAATTCACGCTGCTTAGTCTTCATAATTCCCGTAGGGATGTGATATTTACGGAATCGTTCCTTGAATCCTGACCAGGTAATTTCTTCATCAGCAGTCCCCATGGCTTTTTCATTTTCCCACCATATGGCAGTAGCGCCTTCAAGATAATGTGTTACAAATGGAACCTTATCCCCTTCATCAGTTCGAGCAACATCAAGCTTCTTTTCCATAGTTCTCAACGAATCATCTGCATCCAAAGGATCAATGGCCTGAGTGAACCTGGGAGGCTTAGTCCTTTGAAAATCAGATAGCTTGGAGTGATGGCCGGGCTGATTTCCATTCTGTCCAACCATAGCTTGAATACTTCTGAATATTTCCATCAGATCATTGTTTCGTATTTCCTCAAACATACACATAATTTGCTCGGTGGAGGGCGGATTTGGCGGTGGTGGAACGTACGGCTTGGGTGAGTGTCCTGCCTGTCATGCGGAATGATGAACAGGAGAACCCTCGTGAACGTTGCTACTGCAGCCTCCCCGCGTCATACTAATATGATTATTTTCCCAAGGCAACGCAACCGAGATGAGAAGCATTCAAAATAAACTGGGGAGAATCTAGCAACAAAAATCCGAGTAAAACCGAAATGGCAAAGAAAATACGGCGAATAAAATAAAGTTCCAACATAATTATACATAGACTCATACATGAAAGATAATAACATGCCAGGTCCAACTACCCTCATACATGAAACGAAACATCATGACTCGTACAACTACATCCATACTCCATCCCGACGACTGTGAATACTTGGAAACTCTACTGCTCTGTTGGTGCTGCGGGGTCCTCTCCTGAAGCGGACTCAGATCTTGAACTGACGGGGTTAACTGAGACCTCTGGGTTAAAAGTGACACAATGACGCTGCCTCGAGGGCTCTCCCTATGGGGCAGGTAGAGCGTGAATCATCGGGGCTACAGGAGTGGCGAGGAGTGAAACCCACTGAGCAGGAGCACTAAGTGGACTCACAGTCACGGTGCCCGAGCTACTCGGAGGAGTAACCAGGGAAACAGGGAATCTAGAACTAGCATGAATATAGGGAATAAATCCTACAGATGGTGGAGTAGTGGCTGAGCTAGCAGATACTAAAGCAGAGGCTAAAGCAGTACGGGCACGACTCAGCTCACGAGCCAGCTCATAGACCAGAAGATAGCTAGCAGTGATATAGCGAGAAAGGTGGCTAGCTACACTATCAGACTCCGGATCAATGACAGGTAAACGGACACGACCATTATCGTGGAGAGAGGGATAGTAGTGGAAACCTTGGTGGTTCTGCATCCGGACCTCGTTGTAGCGGAGCTCAACAAGTACCTCGAATGCAGCAAACTGGACAACCTGAGAAGCGGTAGAAGTGTAGCCACTTCGAGAGGTACGAGTGTAAGAGCTGGAATCGGAACTGGTACGCAGAGTGACCACGGCGTGAAACTCATACACTGAATCGGCTAGACGCTCCCGGTACACATGATAGACTGGATCGTCACCGTGGGGGTACATCCGACGCCACACGTTACGAGGAGATGTGGCGACGTGTACGACATCAGCTGCAACTGGCACGGATACAACACCGGAGCCATCTACACTCACAACCATTAGCAAGTTAGCATAAAAATAAAAATCAGTGCATGCAATGCAACAACCAGCTACAAATGTTACAGGCACTCAGCTACAACTCGTATGTAACGTCCAGTTAACTCGGTGTAGTCTAGCGTGGCCTACAGTCAGCGGGGCTCTGGTACCAAGCGTTGTGGCACCCCGGCTCAGAGCAACCGGTTTACCCTGCATTGCCAGCCCAGAGACCTTGTCTTCTGGCAACACACAACAACTTGGTACAGAAAAACAACCGCTTTATTCATGCTAGCGGAGCATAGTTCATATTACAACAGTTAGCGAGGCCAAGCGGCACACACGGTGCGGCTGAACAATATGTACATTATTTAGTGAACATAAAGGGGCCTCGATCATGACAACTACGCGAAAGCAGAACAACGTCGTAGCGGAACTCCATAGCACAGGGACACCGATGTGGACACGATCTAGACTCGGACAGCTCTCCTTTCCAACGAGACTTTCCTGAAATCTGGCATGACATGCCAGGTCAGTACATTGAATGTACTTGCAAGCTCACAACAAGCATAAACATAATGACAAACAATATCATGATATTTAACCAATTAATGACAATGCAACAATAAATATCCATCATGTTGTGATTATACTCAAGTGGTACTCGTCCCATGGACTGGCTTACCGAACGTGATCATTTCCAAACCACAAACATGAAGAACTCCACAACAATCTCGTGATCTTTACGGTGATCACAACCCTGACCAACACTTGGTCTCAAACAGTGATCCTTACGGCGATCACAACTAGACCACACCTGGTCCAACTCAACACGATGGCCTCACTGCCATTAACTTAGTGCAAATCTTAGTGTGCAAATTTATTAAGTGTTGACCCATGGTGTACCCTACTTTCGAGCGTGTCCGTAACCGTGGACTCCGCTATCAATAGATTAATTCACTCTGTAGAAGTAGCGCACTGGACCCACACTACGGAACCCATAGCCTCGCACTCCCATTCGGGTGGACCAACGGCATTCCGACGAAACCACTTCATTGTCATGACACTCTCCCGGCCACTCCGACTCAATCCCCATCGGGCTAGTCCTAGGTGGCCCCGTGTCTACCTCTAGACACCTCAAACCACCGTCGTGGCAACGATCCACTCTGGGATCCAAACACTTAACTCATCAACGGGCACACAAGGTTATGCTTGCTTACCGGGCCAGGGTACAGCACGCCCATAACCTTCCCTAGATGGAGGCACCGACCAGAGGCACGACAATGAAATGCATTAAGGCCGTCCCATATCGGCAAATGTGGTTGCACTAGGAAAAACTCGTTTCAGCGGCACCATGACCCGGTCAACAACATATTCAAGTTGAGTTATTTATCAGGTTCAACTTAAAGTGAAAGTAACCGGTATCATAATGCCATGCTATGCATCACTAACATATGCATCACATAACCATGAAAATAACTAAATCAACTACGCTCCCACAGAGCCATCATCAACTCAAGATACTTCTCTGGTTAAGACCAAACGACACTTAAACCAGAATCAATTCTAGCAATCTCATCATTTTTCATCATGCAAGAATAATAATTTACCTAAGTATTAACCTCCATGACCATATCATTTTATCATTACTCATATTCAAGTTCTTGTTAGATTATCAGCAAGATTCATTTCAAACTTTCTGTAAATCAAGCATATTTAACATGACAAGCACTTAACAGAATATAATTATCATAATAATTATTTAAATGCAGGAATAATCATAAGTTCAAGTAGGAAAATGACAAATATTGAAGTGGCACTATGAAAATGTTGTTGTGGCTTGCCTTAGTGCTGATAAGGTTCACAAACCTCCTGGTGATCCTCAAGACAAGCTTGCTCTTCTGAAAATAAATAAAACCACAAAAAAACATCAAGAAACATTCTGAAAATTACCAGAAAATCTAGACAGCAAGGAAAAATCCCATCTTTTGGGTGCTGTTAGATTTTTGGACAAAGAACACAATGCAAAAAGAATCAATGCATTTGGACTTATAGATAAAAAGTTATGGCTGTTGGAAGTTTCCTGGATTTAAATGAATTTGAAATAAAAATAAACAAACTGGGGGGGGTAACGTCGAAGGCGTAAAAGCTCAGGGCACCACCACTCGTACCGCTTCGCGCGAGTACTGAGTGGCTAACTAGCGGGCCCCGCTAGTCAGGCCAGAAGGAGGGGGAGAAGGAAGCAGAGGGAGGCGGAGCTTCGCTGGAGCACACGCCGACGACGAGGGTTCTTGGGGTCAAACGAGAGGGGGGAATCGAAGGAGAAGAAGTTTGCGCACCTTCCCGTACCCATAGGGTGGCTAGAGGTGACCAGACGGCATCGGAAACGGCCTCTCCAGCATAGGCAGAGGGTAGGGGTCACCGCAGATGAAGACGACGGCGGCTCGGGGCAGATCCAGGGGCTCCAGCGGGGCGAACAGCTTCTTCAAGGAGTGGCGGAAGCCCTGGCAGGGTCGCCCTGGCCCGGGAGGGGTCGGAGCTGCGGGAACAATCCGGAGGGGATCGCCGGTGAGCTCGGGCTTTGGGACGGCAGCCCGCGGCCTGCTCGGCCGAGCTGCGGCTTCTACTGGCTTGTGGAGGGTGTGGGAGTACCTGCGGGTGCTCAAGCAGGGCTGGGGTGGCGGCATTTATAGGAGGGCGGCGAGAGGGGTTCGGGCTCCGCCGGAGGACACTTGTCCATGGCGCCCAGCGACGAACGACGCTAGTGGGAGAGGGGGAAGACGACGGAGATCATGTAGGAACTATTGGCGGGCACGAATGAGCACATGAGCGAGGAGGAAAGCGACGAGCACAATGCGCCGTGCACTGTGTCGTTGGCCGGACCATGCCCGTGCTCGCTACAGCGAGCTCCGGCATCGGCGAGCGCAAGGGGGGAGTTAAGGGGTGGAGACGAGGATGGTGGTGAGGCTTGGCATGCTTGGGCGGGCTGGGCAGCGAGCACGCGCTCAACAGAGCGCTAGGCGGCATGCAGAGCGCGTGTTTTGCATGCCAGCACGCTCGGACGAACGTTGTCACCGCATGAACCGTGACATCAGGCAACCCTAAGCACTAACTTGATGTCTGGCATGTAGTCCTTAGTAGTTTGAAGTGTTACCACGGTTGGGCTTGGATCCAGGTGTAGTAGAAATGGATTTGTACTTCTAGCAAGTTTTTGGACAATAACTTTGGAGATTTACTGTGGTCAAACCACTGGGAGTTAAGGGCTGAGCTTTGGAGGTTTGCTTACAGTTACGAAGGTAAATAGGCACAAGAAAAGCCAGCTACAATGGAGCTAGTAAAATGGTAGTTGCTGTAGAAACTACCATTTCTGTCTAGAAATGAATTTTTTTATGTAGCCAAAATATTCCAAAGAGTGATGAAATTTTTTGCTCGGAAAGGTGCCATAGGGTTCAAAGAATAATTGGGATTTTTCTCAGGATTTTTGGGGCAAGAAAAATTAGGGTTGCTTTGGAGCACCAAGGGCTAGCTAGGGTTTTGGAGGGCAAAATGAATATTTTTCATTTAAGAAAAATATTCCAAGCAATATTTTGAGTTGAACTAGAGGTGAAGTGATGGTTTTGAGGACGAGAGGGAGCACTTGGGTGAAAATCAAGGGTACCCAAGTGGTTAAGTCCAAATGAAGTGATTCAAAAACCCTAAATTCAAAACCAACTCAACTGAAAACCAGGCCAAGAAAAGAGGGCAAAAACTAGGCTGTCATAAACCTCCCCCACTTAGAATGAATCTCATGCTCGAGATTCGGTTGCTTGGGAAAACCATTCTGGATAACATGCCCTTGGAAATTCTTCTAATTCCCAGGTTGATTCTGAGTCGGTATGATGCTTCCATTGGACCTTTTAAAACTTCCGTGCTTTACTGCGAGTGACTCTTTCCATCTGATCCAAAATTTTCACCGGCCTCTCTTCATAGGTTAAGTTCTTTGCCAGCTCTATCTCTGTCAAATCAGTCTTTTTCTCGGGCGGTGATATGCACCATCGCAATTGTGAAACGTGGAACATGTTGTGCACGCCTGACAACTCAGGGGGCAACTCCAACTGATATGCCACAGCACCTACTGACGCCATAACAG
Source organism: Triticum dicoccoides (assembly GCF_002162155.2). Taxonomy (NCBI): domain Eukaryota; kingdom Viridiplantae; phylum Streptophyta; class Magnoliopsida; order Poales; family Poaceae; genus Triticum; species Triticum dicoccoides. The sequence continues at coordinate 240,687,472 of NC_041393.1, forward strand.
GAAATGGACCAATAAATCTGGGTGCCAAATTTCCACGAGTCTGAAACCTCTTGATACCTTTCATAGGCGTGCCTCGGAGATAGACATGTTCTCCGGGTTCAAAGCTGATCTGACGGTGCTTTGCATCATAATAACTTTTCTATCGTGATTTGGCCAATTGTAGTCTATCTCGGATCTCCTTGACTTGCTTTTCGGCTTCCAGCATGAGATCTGTTCCGAAAATATGGCTATCTCCGGTTTGAGACCAATTTAATGGGGTGCGGCACGTGCGGCCATACAAAGCTTCATATGGTGACATTTTTTAAACTGGTCTGGAAGCTATTGTTATACGAGAATTCGGCGTACGGTAAACAGCCTTCCCATTTTGGGCCTTGGGCCAAAACACAGGCTCGCAGCATATCCTCGAGTATTTGGTTTACTCGTTCTGTCTGTCCATCAGTCTGAGGGTGATAAGTGGTATTGTACTTCAACTCTGTCCCTAAGGCTCGATGGAGACGGGACCAAAAGGTAGAGGTAAAAGGTGAACCTCGGTCAGAAGTAATGGTTCGGGGGACTCCATGCACACTGACTATCCTGGACACATACAATTGTGCAAGCTCATCTCCTTGATAAGAGGTCCTAATCGAGAGGAAGTGGGCCACCTTGGTCAATGTGTCCACTATGACCCAGATCGCATCACTACCCCGTCGGGTCTTAGGTAGCCCGGTGATAAAATCCATACAGACATCATCCCATTTCCATTGTGACACTGGCAACGGTTGGAGAAGTCCGGCTAGCTTCTGATGTTCTGCCTTTACTTTGTTGCATATGTCGCAACATGCCATGAAATAAGAAATGTCTTTCCTCATTCCATCCCACCAGAATATTTGTTGAAGGTCTTCGTACATTTTTGTACCTCCAGGGTGAATGGAATATGAGGATTCGTGTGCTTCTGACAGGATCTTCTGCTTTAAATCTGCTTGATTGGGCACACAAAGCCTTCCCCTAAATCGGAGGTACCGTACTGATCCTTCGAGAAATCAGAATGCTTGGCGTGTTTTTGCAGGTCGCCGTCGCCTGGCTGGGCCTTGCGGATTTCTTCCTCAAGAGTAGGGGTAACTTCTAGAATATTGGCAAGGCCAGCCTCAACTATGACTAGGTTGAGCTGAGCAATCTCTTCTTTAAGCTCAGGAGGCAAAGATTCCAATAGGACATTTAAACTGACGGGCTTTCGACTGAGCGCATCGGCAACCATGTTTGCCTTACCCGGATGGTAATTTATTCCAAGGTCATAATCCTTGACCAACTCAAGCCATCTTCGTTGACGGAGATTTAAAACCGGCTGAGTAAATATATATTTGAGGCTTTTGTGATCGGTAAAAATTTGGCACCTTTTTCCGATGAGGTAGTGTCTCAAAAATTTTAAAGCATGAACTGCCACGGCCATTTCCAAATCATGAGTGGGGTAATTCCCTTCATGGGGTCGTAGCTGTCGTGAGGCGTAAGCTACTACCTTTCCATCTTGCATAAGCACGCATCCCAGTCCATGCCTGGAAGCATTGTAGTACACATCAAAGCTGCGGTATATATCTGGAAGTGTAAATACTGGTGCAGTGGTCAGTCATTTCTTTAACTCAGTGAAACTTTTCTCACAATCCTCAGTCCATTCAAACTTCTTATCCTTTTTGAGCAGCTCTATCATGGGTTTAGCAATCTTGGAAACCCTTCAACGAAACGGTGGTAGTATCCGGCTAATCCAAGAAAACTCCGGATCTGAGGTCCGGTTGTGGGTGGCAACCAGTCGAGCACATCTTTTACCTTGCTTGGGTCCACGGCTATACCCTCAGCGGATAACACATGTCCCAGGAATCCAACTTGCTTGAGCCCAAACTCGCATTTACTGAATTTGGCGTATAACTGATGCTCACGGAGTCGTTGTGATACTGCTCGGAGGTGTCCCTTATGCTCTTCTTCACTTCTTGAGTAAATGAGTATATCATCGATGAAGATGACCATGAACTTATCGAGGAAGTCCATGAATACTTTATTCATCATGTGTATGAAGAAGGTGGGGGCGTTGGTGAGGCCAAAAGACATGACTGTATATTCATAGAGACCGTAGCGAGTGGTGAACGTGGTCTTGGTAATATCCTCCTTTTTAATTTTGAGCTGATAATACCCAGTCCGTAAATCGATCTTGGAGAATACCTTGGTCCCACTAAGCTGATCAAACAAATCATCAATTCTTGGCAGAGGGTATTTGTTTTTGATTGTGACATCATTCAACTGACGGTAATCCACACACATGCGGAGGCTGCCATCTTTCTTGTCCACGAAAATAGCAGGTGATCCCCAGGGTGAGGAGCTGGGGCGGATATACCCTTTCTGGAGCATTTCATCCAACTGTTTCTTTAGCTCCGCATTCGATAATACTCTTGTGTATTGGTGTGGTTCCGGGCACAAGATCTATTGCAAACTCAAGCTCTCGATCAGGTGGCATGCCTGGCAATTCTTCTGGGAATACATCAGGAAACTCCGTGACCACCGGAATTAATTCCATTTCAGCCATTGCTGTAAAGACCATTTCCTTGGAGGGTATGCTCCTACGAGCAATAAATTTTGTAGTTTGTCCCTCTTGGCCGGTCAAGTTGACTTCTCGGGTCGCACAATTTATGCATACTTGGTACTGAGTTAGCCAATTCATACCCAAGATCACATCCAACTTATCGGATTCAATAAGTATCAACAAAGTTGGAAAACAGACTCCGTTGTTATTGCCTTCCAGATTACGGCAGACTATATTGCTTCTGATTAGAGATCCCGGGGTTTGTACCAGCATATTTTTGCCTAAAAGCAAACAAGGAAATTTGTTTTGGGCAACAAAACTCTGAGAAATAAAAGAGTGGGAAGCCCCAAAGTCAAATAAAATTACTGCAGGTATGTTATTAACAGGGAACATACCAATGACGACTTCGGGATTCTCTTGGGCTTCGTCGGCGGAAATGTGATGAATGTATCCCGTGAGGTCGTGCTGATCTAGGCATGCCTCCATATAATGGACTTGTGGCTTGAATGTAGTATTTGCCCGATTGTTCGTGGGACACTGTTTGGCATAATGTCCGGTTTGCCCACAATTGAAATAGGAATTGTTGCGCATACGGTTCTCTATAATTGGGTTGAGCGCGTCATTCTTGACTTGGGTGGTGGTCTTGTTCACATTTTGTTGCCAATTAGGCTTGTATGCTACTTGAGTCGGCTGCTAGGTACGAGCCTTCTGCACTGGTTGCATTTCTTTTCTTGGCTCAAACTTGCGCTTGTGATCATTATTGACGGGCTTAGTGTCCGATACAAGCTTGTGGTCCCTTTCAGCAATGAAAGCCTTGTTTACCAGCGTTTTGAAGTCTGGGAAATCGAACATACTGAGAGTACAACGGAGTTGCGGGTTTAATCCACCAAGAAACATGTCCATCTTTCTTTCCTCAGTGGCCACGTCATATTGAGAGTAACGTGACAGGTGATTGAATTTCTACAAGTATTCTCCCACAGACTGACTTCCTTGGAGGAGGGCGAGAAATTCACGCTGCTTATTCTTCATAATTCCTGTAGGGATGTGATATTTACGGAATCGTTCCTTGAATCCTGACCAGGTAACTTCTTCATCAGCAGTCCCCATGGCTTTTTCATTTTCCCACCATATGGCAGTAGCGCCTTCAAGATAATGTGTTACAAATGGAACCTTATCCCCTTCATCAGTTCGAGAAACATCAAGCTTCTTTTCCATAGTTCTCAACCAATCATCTGCATCCAAGGGATCAATGGCCTGAGTGAAACTGGGAGGCTTAGTCCTTTGAAAATCAGATAGCTTGGAGTGATGGCCGGGCTGATTTCCATTCTGTCCAACCATAGCTTGAATACTTCTGAATATTTCCATCAGATCATTGTTTCGTCTTTCCTCAAACATACTCATAATTTGCTCGGTGGAGGGCGGATTTGGCGGTGGTGGAACGTACGGCTTGGGTGAGTGTCCTGCCTGTCATGCGGAATGATGAACAGGAGAACCCTCGTGAACGTTGCTACTGCAGCCTCCCCGCGTCATCCTAATATGATTATTTTCCCAAGGCAACGCAACCGAGATGAGAAGCATTCAAAATAAACTGGGGAGAAGCTAGCAACAAAAATCCGAGTAAAACCGAAATGGCAAAGAAAATACGGCGAATAAAATAAAGTTCCAACATAATTATACATAGACTCATACATGAAAGATAACAACATGCCATGTCCAACTACCCTCATACATGAAACGAAACATCATGACTCGTACAACTACATCCATACTCCATCCCGACGACTGTGAATACTTGGAAACTCTACTGCTCTGTTGGTGCTGCGGGGTCCTCTCCTGAAGCGGACTCAGATCCTGAACTGACGGGGTTAACTGAGACCTCTGGGTTAAAAGTGACACAATGACGCTGCCTCGAGGGCTCTCCCTATGGGGCAGGTAGAGCGTGAATCATCGGGGCTACAGGAGTGGCGAGGAGTGAAACCCACTGAGCAGGAGCACTAAGTGGACTCACAGTCGCGGTGCCCGAGCTACTCGGAGGAGTAACCAGGGAAACAGGGAATCTAGAACTAGCATGAATATAGGGAATAAATCCTACAGATGGTGGAGTAGTGGCTGAGCTAGCAGATACTAAAGCAGAGGCTAAAGCAGTACGGGCACGACTCAGCTCACGAGCCAGCTCATAGATCAGAAGATAGGTAGCAGTGATATAGCAAGAAAGGTGGCTAGCTACACTATCAGACTCCGGATCAATGACAGGTAAACGGACACGACCATTATTGTGGAGAGAGGGATAGTAGTGGAAACCTTGGTGGTTCTGCATCCGGACCTCGTTGTAGCGGAGCTCAACAAGTACCTCGAATGCAGCAAACTGGACAACCTGAGAAGCGGTAGAAGTGTAGCCACTTCGAGAGGTACGAGTGTAAGAGCTGGAATCGGAACTGGTACGCAGAGTGACCACGGCGTGAAACTCATACACTGAATCGGCTAGACGCTCCCGGTACACATGATAGACTGGATCGTCACCGTGGGGGTACATCCGACGCCACACGTTACGAGGAGATGTGGCGACGTGTACGACATCAGCTGCAACTGGCACGGATACAACACCGGAGCCATCTACACTCACAACCATTAGCAAGTTAGCATAAAAATAAAAATCAGTGCATGCAATGCAACAACCAGCTATAAAATGTTACAGGCACTCAGCTACAACTCGTATGTAACGTCCAGTTAACTCGGTGTAGTCTAGCGTGGCCTACAGTCAGCGGGGCTCTGGTACCAAGCGTTGTGGCACCCCGGCTCAGAGCGACCGGTTTACCCTGCATTGCCAGCCCAGAGACCTTGTCTTCTGGCAACACACAACAACTTGGTATAGACAAACAACCGCTTTATTCATGCTAGCGGAGCATAGTTCATATTACAACAGTTAGCGAGGCCAAGCAGCACACACGGTGCGGCTGAACAATATGTACATTATTTAGTGAACATAAAGGGGCCCCGATCATGACAACTACGCGAAAGCAGAACAACGTCGTAGCGGAACTCCATAGCACAGGGACACCGATGTGGACACGATCTAGACTCGGACAGCTCTCCTTTCCAACGAGACTTTCCTGAAATCTGGCATGACATGCCAGGTCAGTACATTGAATGTACTTGCAAGCTCACAACAAGCATAAACATAATGACAAACAATATCATGATATTTAACCAATTAATGACAATGCAACAATAAATATCCATCATGTTGTGATTATACTCAAGTGGTACTCGTCCCATGGACTGGCTTACCAAACGTGATCATTTCCAAACCACAAACATGAAGAACTCCACAACAATCTCGTGATCTTTACGGTGATCACAACCCTGACCAACACTTGGTCTCAAACAGTGATCCTTACGGCGATCACAACCAGACCACACCTGGTCCAACTCAACACGATGGCCTCACTGCCATTAACTTAGTGCAAATCTTAGTGTGCAAATTTATTAAGTGTTGACCCATGGTGTACCCTACTTTCGAGCGTGTCCGTAACCGTGGACTCCGCTATCAATAGATTAATTCACTCTGTAGAAGTAGCGCACTGGACCCACACTACGGAACCCATAGCCTCGCACTCCCATTCGGGTGGACCAACGGCATTCCGACGAAACCACTTCATTGTCATGACACTCTCCCGGCCACTCCGACTCAATCCCCATCGGGCTAGTCCTAGGTGGCCCCGTGTCTACCTCTAGACACCTCAAACCACCGTCGTGGCAACGATCCACTCTGGGATCCAAACACTTAACTCATCAACGGGCACACAAGGTTATGCTTGCTTACCGGGCCAGGGTACAGCACGCCCATAACCTTCCCTAGATGGAGGCACCGACCAGAGGCACGACAATGAAATGCATTAAGGCCGTCCCATATCGGCAAATGTGGTTGCACTAGGAAAAACTCGTTTCAGCGGCACCATGACCCGGTCAACAACATATTCAAGTTGAGTTATTTATCAGGTTCAACTTAAAGTGAAAGTAACCGGTATCATAATGCCATGCTATGCATCACTAACATATGCATCACATAACCATGAAAATAACTAAATCAACTACGCTCCCACAGAGCCATCATCAACTCAAGATACTTCTCTGGTTAAGACCAAACCTCACTTAAACCAGAATCAATTCTAGCAATCTCATCATTTTTCATCATGCAAGAATAATAATTTACCTAAGTATTAACCTCCATGACCATATCATTTTATCATTACTCATATTCAAGTTCTTGTTAGATTATCAGCAAGATTCATTTCAAACTTTCTGTAAATCAAGCATATTTAACATGACAAGCACTTAACAGAATATAATTATCATAATAATTATTTAAATGCAGGAATAATCATAAGTTCAAGTAGGAAAATGACAAATATTGAAGTGGCACTATGAAAATGTTGTTGTGGCTTGCCTTAGTGCTGATAAGGTTCACAAACCTCCTGGTGATCCTCAAGACAAGCTTGCTCTTCTGAAAATAAATAAAACCACAAAAAAACATCAAGAAACATTCTGAAAATTACCAGAAAATCTAGACAGCAAGGAAAAATCCCATCTTTTGGGTGCTGTTAGATTTTTGGACAAAGAACACAATGCAAAAAGAATCAATGCATTTGGACTTATAGATAAAAAGTTATGGCTGTTGGAAGTTTCCTGGATTTAAATGAATTTGAAATAAAAATAAACAAACTGGGGGGGTAACGTCGAAGGCGTAAAAGCTCAGGGCACCACCACTCGTACCGCTTCGCGCGAGTACTGAGTGGCTGACTAGCGGGCCCCGCTAGTCAGGCCAGAAGGAGGGGGAGAAGGAAGCAGAGGGAGGCGGAGCTTCGCTGGAGCACACGCCGACGGCGAGGGTTCTTGGGGTCAAACGAGAGGGGGGAATCAAAGGAGAAGAAGTTTGCGCACCTTCCCGTACCCATAGGGTGGCTAGAGGTGACCAGACGGCATCGGAAACGGCCTCTCCAGCATAGGCAGAGGGTAGGGGTCACCGCAGATGAAGACGACGGCGGCTCGCGGCAGATCCAGGGGCTCCAGCGGGGTGAACAGCTTCTTCAAGGAGTGGCGGAAGCCCTGGCAGGGTCGCCCTGGCCCGGGAGGGGTCGGAGCTGCGGGAACAATCCGGAGGGGATCGCCGGTGAGCTCGGGCTTTGGGACGGCAGCCCGCGGCCTGCCTGGCCGAGCTGCGGCTTCTACTGGCTTGTGGAGGGTGTGGGAGTACCTGCGGGTGCTCAAGCAGGGCTGGGGTGGCGGCATTTATAGGCGGGCGGCGAGAGGGGTTCGGGCTCCGCCGGAGGACACTTGTCCATGGCGCCCAGCGACGAACGACGCTAGTGGGAGAGGGGGAAGATGACGGAGATCATGCAGGAACTATTGGCGGGCACGAATGAGCACATGAGCGAGGAGGAAAGCGACGAGCACAATGCGTCGTGCACTGTGTCGTTGGCCGGACCATGCCCGTGCTCGCTACAGCGAGCTCCGGCATCGGCGAGCGCAAGGGGGGAGTTAAGGGGGTGGAGACAAGGATGGTGGCGAGGCTTGGCATGCTTGGGCGGGCTGGGCAGCGAGCACGCGCTCAACAGAGCGCTAGGCGGCATGCAGAGCGCGTGTTTTGCATGCCAGCACGCTCGGACGAACGTTGTCACCGCATGAACCGTGACATCAGGCAACCCTAAGCACTAACTTGATGTCTGGCATGTAGTCCTTAGTAGTTTGAAGTGTTACCACGGTTGGGCATGGATCCAGGTGCAGTAGAAATGGATTTGTACTGCTAGCAAGTTTCTGGATAGTAACTATGGAGATTTACTGTGGTCAAACCACTGGGAGTTAAGGGCTGAGCTTTGGTGGTTTGCTTACAGTTATTAAGGTAAATAGGCACAAGAAAAACCAGCTACAATGGAGCTACTAAAATGGTAGTTGCTGTAGAAACTACCATTTCTGTCCAGAAATGAATTTATTTTCTTTAGCCAAAATATTCCAAAGAGTGATGAAATATTTTTGCTCAAAAAGGTGCCCTAGGGTTCAAAGAATAATTGGGATTTTTCTCAGTATTTTTGGGGCAAGAAAAATTAGGGTTGCTTTGGAGCACCAAGGGCTAGCTAGGGTTTTGCAGGGCAAAATGAATATTTTCATTTAAGAAAAATATTCCAAGCAATATTTTGAGTTGAACCAGAGGTGAAGTGATGGTTTTGAGGAGGAGAGGGAGCACTTGGGTGAAAATCAAGGGTACCCAAGTGGTTAAGTCCAAATGAAGTGATTCAAAAACCCTAAATTCAAAACCAACTCAACTGAAAACCAGGCAAAGAAAAGAGGGCAAAAACCAGGCTGTCACATAAGGCAAAGGTATTAAGGATGCCTAGTCCCGAAATGCAAAAAAAATGAATTTAACTTATGTTGTCAAATAATAAATTCCTTGGAAAGTGTTGGTATGGAGGGCAACCGTGGATACGGCTAGCCAAGGAAAGTGAAAGTATGGTGGAAAAATGAGTAAACTTTATTTTCTGTTTGGGAACCGCCTATGATATATCTAGCATGGAAAGTGTTGGGAACTCTAAGTCATTTTCGTTGGTGGTATGGATACACCTCCGAAAATGCTTTTATCTCTAAGTTTTTCTCTTTGAGCTTTGGCACCTCTACAAATCCCTACTTCCCTCTGCGAAGGGCCTTTCTTTTACTTTATGCAATTTTTATTTTGAGTCTCCATCTTCTTGTCTAAAAGCACCAACTAGGAGGCATATGATCGTACTTAACTATTGGGTGTAGCTAATATTCGAGTGTGTTTCATGAATGGATCAATGGTTGAGCATGATGGGCTAGGAATAACTTATTTTAGCGTCGATATTTTGAAAGACATGGTTGCTTGTTGATATGCTTGAGTATCTAAATTATCATGTCAAAACTAGACTATTGCTTTGAACAACTAAAAGTCCAAATGTCCATGCTATAAAGAAAATAATATGATATGACATGTTAGGCAACATTCCATATCAAAAATTTTGTTTTTATCACTTACCTACTCGAGGACAAGTAGGAGTTAAGCTTGGGGATGCTGATACATCTCCAATGTATCTATATTTTTTGATTGTTCCATGCTGTTATATTATCAATCTTGGATGTTTTTACAATTATTTATAGTCGTTTTATATCATTTTTTGGTACTAACCTATTGACATACTGCCAAGTGCCAGTTGCTGTTTTTTCCATGTTTTTTACATCGCAGAAAATCAATATTAGATGGAGTCCAAATGCCCAGAAACTTTACGGAGAATTTTTATGGGCCAGAAGGAACAGAAAGGGCCCTAGCTACACCTGGGGGTGCCCTAAGGAGGGGCACAACCCACCAGGGCGCGCCAGGAGGCCCAGGCGTGCCCTGGTGGGTTGTGCCCACCTTGGGTGCCCCCCCCCAGACCACCTCTTTGCTCTATAAATAGCCCAATATTCCAGAAACCCTAAAGGCATCAATGAAATATTCATCCAGCTGCCGTAGAGTCCAGAACCACCAGATCCAATCTAGACTTCACCACCTCCATTGGTGCCTCTCCGATGATGCATGAGTAGTTCTTTGTAGACCTTTAGGTCCGTAGTTAGTAGCTAGATGGCTTTCTCTCTCTCGCTGGATTCTCAAGACAATTGTCTCTTGGATATCCACATGATGTAACTCTTTTTGTGGTGTTTTTGTTTGGATCGGATGAACTTTGAGTTTATGATCAGATCTATCTTTTTATATCCCTGAAAATTATTTGAGTTTCTTTGATCTCTTATATGCATGATTTCTTATAGCCTTGTATTTATTCTCCGATATTTGGGGTTTTTTGGCCAACATGATATATTTATCTTGCAATGGGAAGAGGTGCTTTGTAGTGGGTTCGATCTTACGGTGCTTGATCCCAGTGACAGAAAGGGAAACGAACATATGTATCGTTGCTACTAAGGATAAAACGATGGGGTCTATCTCCACATAGATAGATCTTGTCTACATCATGTCATCGTTCTTATTGCATTACTCCATTTCTCCATGAACTTAATACACTAGATGCATGCTGGATAGCGGTCGATGTGTGGAGTAATAGTAGTATATGCAGGCAGGAGTCGGTCTACTAATCTTGGATGTGATGCCTATATAATGATCATTGCCTGGATATCGTCATAATTATTTGAAGTTCTACCAATTGCCCAACAGTAATTTGTTTACCCACCGTTTGCTATTTTTCTCGAGAGAAGCCACTAGTGAAACCTACGGCCCCCGGGTCTTCTTTCTCATATATTTGCCTTTGCGATCTAACTTTCTCTTGCATTTATTTTCAGATCTATTAAATCATAAATACAAAAATACCTTGCTGTAATTTTTCTTTATTTATTTTATTTGGCGTTCGATCTATCAATTTACTACAAAATTATCTCACGTATGTTTGCCTTTCTTGAGGCGTCGTACCCCGGAAGGGATTGACATCCCTTTACCATGTCGGGTTGCTAGGATTTGTTATCTGTGTGCAGGGCCTGTTTGCGTTGTGTTGCTTGGTTCTCCTACTGGTTCGATAACCTTGGTTTCATATCTGAGGGAAATACCTACTACCACTGTGTTGCATCATCCCTTCCTCTTTGGGGAAATACCAACGTAGCTTCAAGCGACATCAGCCCTCAACTTCAAGTGTGAGGTTATCATCGTGTACGGCCCCGCTGACCACAGTCGGTCTTCCTCCTTCCTCGACGAGCTCCATAGGAAGGTTTCGGCTGCCTCTCTTCCAGTGGTGGTCGGGGGAGATTTTAACCTCCTCCAATTCGCGGAAGACAAGAGCAATACGCATGTCAACTTTGCGCGTATGCAAATGTTTAGTGACTGCATTGCTGTTCTTGGTCTTCGCGAGATAGATAGGATTAGTGCCAGATTTACCTGGACTAATCGCCAGGCGTCCCCGACCCAGTCCGTCCTGGAACGGGTCCTAGTATCCCCGGAATGGGACCTCCACTGCTCCCTCGCCTCCCTCCAGGCTATCACCCGGATTGGCTCTGATCACATTCCCCTCCTCCTGTCCTCCGCCGATGAGCGACCGCCGATTCCCCCTCTTCCAGTTTGTGACATTCTGGTTGTCCCAAACTGGTTTCGTGGCGGCTGTCGGTGCTCACTGGGAGGAGGCTCGTGCCCACCCCCACCTTCGTCCCCCCTCGGCCATTGACTCGTGGTTGTTCTGTGCCAAGCGTGGCCGACAGTTCATGAAGGATGGGGTGCCAACCTGGGGCGTGATCTCCGCGAACGCAAGAAGGCCCTGTTGACCGCCATCCAGGCCCTGGACTTGCGAGCGGAAGCGACTGGCCTCTCCTCCGAGGAGTGGCTTTCCCGATACAACTTGGAAGACCAACTCTCCATCATCTACACCGACGAGGAGGCCTATTGGCGGTTGCGTGGCTCCCAGAAATGGGTATTGAAGGGCGACGCAAACACAGCCTACTTTCAGGCTATTGCGAATGGCCGCCATAGACACAACATCATCCCCCTCCTCTGGGATGGCGCGACCCTTCTGTAGTCCCCTTGTGACATTCGGGCCCATGTCGACGGGTTCTACAGGTCCCTGTTCTTCTTCGCTCCTAGGAGTGGATTATATCTGGCCCATGATTATTGGACCGGCCACCAGCTAGTTTCTGCGATGGAGAACAAGGCCCTTACGGCCCCCTTCTCCGAGGGCGAGGTCTGGGCTGCCATTAGAGGCATGAACCCTACCTCAGCCCCGGGTCTGGATGGCCTCCCGGTTAAATTCTTCCAGACCTTCTGGAATGTGATTAAGCCTGAGATCATGGCCATCTTCGACGAGTGCTATGTTGGGTCCATCGACCTCGGGCGCCTCAACTATGGGATCATTTTGCTCATCCCTAAAGTGCCTAGGGCTTTCGACATCCGCCAGTTTCGACCGATCACGATAATCAATGTGATCTTTCGGATTCTGGTAAAACGGTACGACCACATTACCCACCCCAACCAGTCCGCCTTCATTCAAGGGCGGTATATTCTGGATGGGGTGCTAGTACTCCATGAAGTCTTGCATGAGGTCCAGTCTAAACACCTCATGGCAGTCTTCCTGAAGATCGATTTCCATAAGGCGTACAACACTGTCAGTTGGCTCTTCTGTTGGGGAACGTAGCATGCAATTTCAAAAAAATTCATACGATCAAGCAAGATCTATCTAGGAGATGCATAGCAACAAGAGGGGGAGAGTGTGTCCACGTACCCTTGTAGACCGAAAGCGGGAGCGTTAGGTTAACATGGTTGATGTAGTCGAACGTCTTCGTGATCCAACCGATCAAGTACCAAACGTATGGCACCTCCGAGTTCAACACACGTTCAGCTCGATGACATCCCTCGAACTCTTGATCCAGTAAAGTGTCGAGGGAGAGTTTCGTCAGCACGACGGCATGGTGACGGTGATGTGATCCGCGTAGGGCTTCACCTAAGCACTACGACGATATGACCGGAGAGTAAACTGTGGAGGGGGGCACCACACACGGCTAAGAAACAACTGTTGTGCTTTGGGGTGCCCCCTGCCCTCATATATAAAAGGAGGAGAGGGAGGAGGCCGGTCATGGTGCCCGCCATAGGGGGGAATCGAATACGACTCCAAGTCCTATTCGGCCCCCCTTTCTTTCCTTCGAAGGGGGGAAGGGGAAGGAGAGGGAGGGGAGAAGGAAAGGGGGCGCCGCCCCCTCCCCTAGTCCTATTCGAACACCCCATGGGGGGGCGGCCACCCCTTGTGGGCTGCCTCCCCTCTCCCCTATGGCCCATGTAGGCCCTATACTTCCCCAGGGGTTCCGGTAACCCCTCGGTACTCCGAAAAATACCCGAACCACTCCAAAACCATTCCTGTGTCCGAATACCATCTTCCAATATATCAATCTTTACCTCTCGGCCATTTCGAGACTCCTCGTCACGTCCGTGATCTATTCCGGGACTCCAAACAATCTTCGGTCACCAAAACACATAACTCATAATACAAATCGTCATCAAAAGTTAAGTGTGCGGACCCTACGGGTTCGAGAACTATGTAGACATGATCGAGATACATCTCTAATCCATAACCAACAGCAGAACCTGGATGCTCATATTGGTTCCTACATATTCTACGAAGATCTTTATCGGTCAAACCACAATGACAACATGTCACAGCCCCAGTTCAGGCCTTGCTTGTCTTTGCATTAGCTTCCATGCATCATGTTTAAATTTCTCAGAAAATTGAAATGGGGATTTCCAAACCCTAGTACCAAATGGAATTCAAATAGGTTCAACCTAAAAATATTTTCAGTGAATCCAAATGGCTTTCAAAAATGTTCATCATTTCTGGAAAATGCTAGAACCATAACCAGAGGTGTTGCACATTTTTCCATGACATATTTGGTCACTGAATTAAATCATATGTACTTTGCATTTGGGCATTTAAATGCTAGTAAATATTTTAAATGCTCAAATAATCATAAACAAAAATGTTTACTGTTGGATATATTCCAAACAGTAGTCATGATTAGTTTCATGATTTTTGGTAATGCCTAAGTATTTTTAATAAAGCCCTACAGACTACAGAAATAGAAAAACTTAAATAAAAGAGAGAGAGAGACTAACCTGGGCCACTTACCTGGCCGGCCCAGCTGGCAGCCCAGCCAACTGGCCCAGCCCACCACCGCCTCCTTCCCTGTCATCTTCCTCCTGCCAGTAGGAGCAGCTGCGTGCTCGCACGCGCGCGGCCGAGGAGGCCAGCTCCTCCCTGCCTGGCTGCCTCCTCCTCCCCATGAACGTCTCCCGCAGCGCCACGCTACCCCCTCGAACTGCTCTCACTCTCTCTCGCGCTCATCCCCCACCTCTGCTCTCTCCCTACGACGCCACCGAGCGCACCCGACGCCGCCGTTCGCTGCCACCACGGCCACCGACCACCCCTCGCCCTGCCGATGAGTCCAGAAGCTCCGCTGCGTCGTCCTCGACCTCCTCGCTGAGCTACGCAACGCCGGACGCCCTGAAGCCTCGCCAATGCCGCCGTTTCCGACCTCGGTTGCCGGAGATCCCTGTCGTTGTTTCGCCGGACCCCGTGCCTCCCCTGCCTCACCAGAAGCACCAGAAGAACCGCGGTGAGCCGCTGTACCGTTTCCCTCATGACGCGTAGCCTACTTTGCTCTCTAACCGCATCAGCCACCAGAGCCGAACGCTCCCTGCCGCCGGCCATGGTGCCGCCGTAGCTAGAGCGCACCCACGACGCATAAGAGCCTACCCCCGTGCTCAGCTAGTCCGCAGGACTCCGTAGCAACCCGCAGCTCGTCCTCCCGTGCACCAAAACGCCATGTCCGAGCGTGCCCGAACTCCGGCCACCGCAAAAGTGCTCGCCGCCGTCAACCCCGGCCATCCCAGCTGCTACCGCTACCACCACTAGATGCGCGAGAACACCAGGAAGCCGTAGGAGCAAACCCCACCTCAAACCGTGGGCTGTAGCGAGATCCCGACGATCTCCGCCGCGCGAAATGGTCGTCGCCGGCGAAACTCCGGCGACTGATGACATGGCTCATCATTAGCCACTAATGACCCAGCTAAACCACCTCTAGATCCACTGCCATGTGGGCCCGTGGCCCTGCTAATTAGGTTAATTGCTAACTAATCATAATTAGCCCTATTAATACTAACATGTGGGACCAGGGCCTTAACTGGTCTAGTTTAGTATTAGTTTAGAGCTAATTAACTCAGGTTAATTAGTTTGACACTGACATGTGGGTCCCAGCCGTCAGGTTTGACTTGGGCTGGTGCCTTTGACCTGCTGACGTCACCCCGACGTCATGCTGACGCAGTTAATCATTTTCTGTATATAAATAAATCAGGAAATTCCAGAAAATGTTCAAAACTTCTAAAATTCATATAAATTCAACCGTAGCTCAGAATGAAATAATTTATATATGAAAAATGATCAGAAAAATCCAATCTATCCATCTGTACCATTTTCATGCATGTTAGAACAACTTATAGCTGCTGATTAGCACAAATCATATAAATGACATTTTAATATCCACATATGGAGTTTGAATTTGAATCTTGGATTCAAACCAACTTCATTTAATCTGGTTCCTAGTTGCATTAGCTCAAACTACAGCATATTTCCATGTCATGATCATGCATCATATTGTGCATTGCATTGATTGTGTTCTTCCTTGTTTGCCGGTGTTTGTTCCCTCTCAGTAGACGTGTACCGACGACGAGTTCGTTGACACCGATGAAGAACTATACTATCTTCAGAAGTGCCAGGCAAGCAAAAACCCCTTGTTCGTTCCGATACAATCCCACTCTCTCGCTCCTGCTCTCTTTTACTGCATTAGGACAACAACGACATTTTTGTTATTTGTTGCGGTAGCTGAACCCCTTATCCTCTACATGACCTGTCATTGCCATAGTAAATAGATGAAACCCACTAGCATGAGTAGGAGTTGTTTGAGCCCTGATGTGCCTACTCATTCATGTTTGTTTGTCATGCCTGCTACTGCTTAGAGTTGAGTCAGGTCTGATTCATCGGGGATGAATTGGAGGTGTGTAAACATGTCCTACTGTGTGTGAACTAAGTGTGTGAACACGATTTGGTAAAGGTAGCGGTGAGAGGCCATGTAGGAGTACATGGTGGGTTGTCTCATTGCAGTCGTCCTCAGGAACTGAGTTCTGTGTTTGTGATCCATGAACAGTTACTACCACACATTGGGTTCCGGTAACTCGACCCCTCTCGATTTATTAATCAACATGATCTCTGTCCAGGAGTTGCAACTAGTTTCTGGTGTTTGTAGGTAGTGTTAGTAGTTTACCAAGTGGCACCCGGTACAGGTGGGCTTGGGACAGACTAGGCACCGTGGCACGGTGTACCAAGCGTAGATCCACCCGTCGAAGTGGGCTTGGGAACCCTGCACACATCGTTTGGGGCCGTGAGCGACACCCCGGCTAGATCTCCTTGCGGATGGAACCCGAATAGGCGATAAACCTGGACGAGAGACTTGTGTGGTTAGTCAGGTCGTGGCCGACACCCTCGCTGGGCTTCCGCTTGAAGGTTGCCGAGTACATGTCGTGTAAACGGCGGTAAGTGGTGAGAGCGTGTGTGAAGAAGTACACCCCTGCAGGGTTAATATGATCTATTCGAATAGCCGTGTCCGCGGTAAAGGACTTCTGGGTTGCCTGTACAGTTCATAGACAAGTGAAAGTGGATACTCTAAAATGCGCAAGATAAGCGTGAGTGCTATGGATGGCGTTCTCGTAGGGAGACGGGAGCGGATCCATAGTGGTTTATTGATATGGTGAATATGTGGACTCGTGTGCGCCACCTCAAAAGAGTTACTTGCGGTCGTAGTTCAGGATAGCCACCGAGTCAAAGCTGGCTTGCTGCAGTTAAACCCCACCATCCCCTTTGTTGATAATGATGCATATGTAGTTAGTTCTGATGTAAGTCTTGCTGGGTACATTTGTACTCACGTTGCTTAATTTATGTTTTTGCAGAGAGACTTCAGTCTCGCTAGTAGTTCCACGTGGACTTCGATGTTTAGCTTGTTACCTCAGCTACGATCTTGTGCCCTCGGCAGGATCTAATAGACAGTCAGGCTTCTCAGCCTTTTTCTTTTGTAGATGTCTGTACTCAGACATGTTAAGATTCCGTTTGTGTTTTGACTTGTATGCTCTGAATGTTGGGTCATGAGACCCATGTTTGTAATATCTCGCTCCTCGGAGCCTATTGAATAAAATACTTGAGTTGTAGAGTCATGTTGTGATGCCATTTTGTATTTGCACATATCGAGCATATTGTGTGTATGTTATTGAAATGCTTGGTATGTGTGGGATCTGACTATCTAGTTGTTTATCCTTAGTAGCCTCTCTTACCGGGAAATGTCCCCTAGTGTTTCCACTGAGCCATGGTAGCTTGCTACTGCTCCGGAACACTTAGGCTGGCCGGCATGTGTCCTTCTTCGTTCCTGTGTCTGTCCCCTTGGGGAAATGTCACGCGATGAATTCCGGAGTCCTGTTAGCCCACTACAGCCCGGTTCACCGGAGTCCTGTTAGCCCAGTGCTACAGCCTGGATTCACTCGCTGATGACCGACACGTTCGATGCTGGGTCATGGATGCCTGTCCCTGTAAGTATGTGCCACTTTGGGTTTACGATTAGCCATGTCAGCCCGGGCTCCTTATCATATGGATGCTAGCGACACTGTCATATACGTGTGCCAAAAGGCGCAAACGGTCCCGGGCATGGGTAAGGCGACACCCGTGGGGATACCGTGCGTGAGGCCGCCAAGTGATATGAGGTGTTACATGCTAGATCTATGTGGCATTGAGTCGGGGTCCTGACAGCTTTGGTATCAGAGCTTGACTGCCTGTAGGATTACCAAGCCAAACTGGTCGAAGTTGAGTCAAGAAATTCTTTAGTTATATAAGGGAATTGATTGTGGATGGGAACGTAAGGCTCTTTTTACTCCTTATACCTTATGCCCTTCTGATCGAGTCATCTTATCTTTCCTACGGGGTTAAGGAACTAGGATTTCTCTTCTGTCTATTAGGATCACGTGTTACTAATCTGTAGACTTATAAGATTGTTGGATTCAA
This sequence comes from Triticum dicoccoides, assembly GCF_002162155.2. NCBI lineage: Eukaryota > Viridiplantae > Streptophyta > Magnoliopsida > Poales > Poaceae > Triticum > Triticum dicoccoides. The sequence goes on from NC_041393.1 coordinate 240,705,637, forward strand.
GCCTCAGTTCAGTCTCCTCTACTTTCGTGTGTCCATAGTTGGTCTCAGAACCTTCATTTTGTGACAATCGAGTGATTATGCCACCATTTTGTAGGATGTCTTAAATCCTTTGGAGCATTTACAGCCATTATGTTGTCCGAGTCATCCCAGGTTTCTTAATAGTCTGAAGCATTTGCAAAATCCCTTCCTCCTGTTCCTGATGTTCCTTTGGGCCAGGTTAATCACACTAATTGCTGAGTTGAGGTACTCTATTGCCTCGACGTATATGTTGGAGCTATTATTATGACCCTAGATGTCTAGAGTATCACCTAGTAATATAGCCATGTTTTGTGTTCCAGTGTGATGATCCTGGCCATCATTCTCAAAAGCATCCCGTGATGCCATTTAGTTGGTAGTTTTTCTATTCCCGGGCTTCTGACCCGAGATTCACTCTACCTACTTCATGTTGTTAGCGTTTGCTAGTTCCTTTAGGAAATTAGTAACCTTTGCAATAGTCCTCAAAGTTCATGGTATTTCCTTCTTCCAAATACTATGAACCACTTTATGGCAGAAGTTTGTTGGATCAAAAGATCACAACAGGAGTGCCCTCGACGAGTTCTCGGTTCTATGTTGTGATTCTGCCAGTCCTTCCTCTTCAGCATGGGTTATCCGGAAGAAATATGTTGAACTTGTTCGACATACTAACCTATGCATCCACAACTCAGAAAGATATATGTTCCTTTGAGTTGTCCCTCTGTAGTTGTATTCCAATCATTGTCTATCAGTTGATAGCCAAGTTTATGGCATGCATTCGTGTTATCGATGCCTATTATTCTTGTGGTCCATCGAGCCATTCTATTCCGGAATGACTAGGAGAAACAAACTCCGGTACCTCATCCATATCCAGGATTGGGTCAAAGCCGTTGTGTTCCACGGATAAAAACGCTAATCTAGCTCTTGTTCCGCTCTACCTTGGAGTATTACCATCTTTATATCAAGAATGTCATGGGAATTGTGCACCATCTCTTGTGAATTCTTGACGTAGTGATACTTCTCGCCATCCTTATTCATTCCTCGGTTCCGTGTTGTCGCAACCGGAGTGCTGACAAGTGAATCGTGATGTGTGAAATCTATATTCCTAGCAACCATGTTGCATAGTGATTAATGGACAATAATTTCATTCTTAGCGTATTCGTTCTTGAATCATCATTCTAAGATAGATCGTGCTACCTAGTCCTTATTTTCGGTGCACTCTTCGATCAATGAGTTAGGGTTATTCAATCCCTTGCTTATTTGATCACATCGTCTTGCCCTAAAAAGCAAGATTGTTCCCGAGCTTAATAATATATCGGTGGTTCATGATTTTCCGATTATCTTCTCGGAAGTATCACCAGGTTGGCACCTGACCGCTATGTTGAGCTCGTGACCAAGTTGGTTTTCGAAACCACCCTTTCACCAAGAATCCGTGTTGGATACCCTGAGCCAGTTGGTTAAGATAAACAACAACTTGGAGAGTTGGAGGATAAAAGCTTACCTGACTTAGTTCATTTCAAAGGGATATCCTTTGTATGTGTGTGTTGAAGAAAGTTGATATTTTCATCGACTGACCCTCATGATCAGTTAATGGACCTATCATCTTGTCCAACCTTTGATTTGGGTGTGGGCTATCCTCAAGTCAAGTCAGAAGCAACGATGCTCGTAATGTTGTCTTATTCATGGTTGAACCCTCGAGCATACACCATTACATCTTTTGGACTGACCAATGCTATCACCGTGTTCACATGATGGTGGAAGTCCAGTGATATGGAAATTCCGATGAGTTGCTGTTGAGCCCATCAGCAGCATTTTGTCTCCCCCATGATTCATGTTGAACATCGACCTAGTGTTGGAAACTTTGTAAGCAATGCCTTCGTGTTCCGTTCATGAAGCCTATGCTTGGATGGAAGAAGTCACTTCCTCGAATTCATGTGCATTTGGTGCAAGTTGCCGCCATGAGTTCGAGAAAGATTGTTTTTATTTCCTCTGGTACCATCCCAAGTCAATTATGCATGTGCGAATGTATTCTATGGTTTGGTAGATTAATTACCTCCACTCCATATGTATTCCCTAGCACACCAAGCCACTGATTGACTTGTTCAAGGAAAAGAAGTCTATGCTTGGGATCTAATCCATGGACTTGCGTAAGGACTTCGAAATCCTTGATGATGGTTCCTGACCAGAACTCGATAGTGTTTTATTATAAGATTACTGTGTGGTCATTCTTGTCTTGGACAACATGCTCACATGTATGTAGCAGAACCAGCTCATATTTTGGAGCTTGCTATCGTAGTTCATATTCCGAGAATCTCGCAACGTCATCTCGTCGATTTGTGTTGCAACCTTTCTTTCCGGACATGCTGAGTCTGGAATATCCTGACACCAACTAGATCTGAATCTCAGGCAGATATGATGGTTGGAACATCTCCCAAGAACTATAATATTGGTCCCTCGATAACCGGTAAAGTGGATGTCATGGACAACACACCCAGTCGGAAGACCTATTATTGTAGTATCTTGATTGAAGAACTTGGCCACCTCCCCATGAGGATTTCTTATGGATTTACTTCCGTAGTTATTCCTTATCATTTTTGTGTTCCCGAAGTCCGACCTTTACTTGATGTCCTAGATATCAACCTAGTTTAATAAATGGGTTGCGCTAGCACATCAAGGAGAACATTAGAAGCGGAGTGCTAAATGTCTCTCGGTCGATCATCTAGATTTTGTTTCCTTGGCCTCGCTAAGGTGAAATCTGAGAAAGTGTTTTCTTCCTTTGCGTCTGCATCGTCCATCACTACTCATCATGGTAGTATGTTGTGTTGCCAGGATCCTTGACACGGATATTGCTAAAACCTTGATGAATATGGAAATGCTCAAGTTCTTGAGAGCATGTGCAAGTGCTAGGCTTTATCGTTGGCGTTAATTGCATATTGCTCTCAGTTTCCTCGGTTGTGCTATAACCTTTTCAAATAGTGGACTCACCCTCTACTGTTGAGCTTCTCCCCAGTTACTAAAATCATCCCTTGTGTTGTTTTCAACAAGGTAATCCACATCATCCATTCTAGCCCAAGTGTGTCGTTCTCCCGAACTCTGTCAAACGATCGTTCGTAAATTGCCTCAGGCTGGTGAGGAGAGTTCCAATGATCTTTGAATCAAAGGTAATTCTTTTTGCCACTTCAAAGAATATTCTATGAGTCACCTTCCCTAAGGTGTTCTGTTATGGAATCATGGTAATTACTTCCTCGCTACGTTGACAACCGTTCACCACCTTCTTGGGCGTGAAATTGTTGTTTACCTAGTGAACCCCCGTCATCTCTTTCACCCCATCCCTTTGGATGTGTGTTTCATGTCCCAGATCAAGAGATGTTGTTATGTCTCATTCTGTGAGTTAATCCCGAGTTGTTCGATCTTCGAGAAGATCGATCCTTCTAGAGTCTCCTTCTCCTCTCATTGTCATGATAGCTGGAGTTCTCAGAGCAAGACGTCGACACAAAGATGGTGATCGAATCAACGTTCTGGTGAGATGCAACCTGGATCATGAAGATTGCATTAGTTGTGTTCCCCCTTCATCTTACCCTATGTTTGAATCTCGGGACGAGATTCTTGTTTAGTGGGGGTGAGTTGTCACAGCCCCATTTCAGGCCTTGCTTGTCTTTGCATTAGCTTCCATGCATCATGTTTAAATTTCTCAGAAAATTGAAATGGGGATGTCCAAACCCTAGTACCAAATGGAATTCAAATAGGTTCAACCTAAAAATATTTTCAGTGAATCCAAATGGCTTTCAAAAATGTTCATCATTTCTAGAAAATGCTAGAACCATAACCAGAGGTGTTGCACATTTTTCCATGACATATTTGGTCACTGAATTAAATCATATGTACTTTGCATTTGGGCATTTAAATGCTAGTAAATATTTTAAATGCTCAAATAATCATAAACAAAAATGTTTACTGTTGGATATATTCCAAACAGTAGTCATGATTAGTTTCATGATTTTTGGTAATGCCTAAGTATTTTTAATAAAGCCCTACAGACTACAGAAATAGAAAAACTTAAATAAAAGAGAGAGAGAGAGACTAACCTCGGCCACTTACCTGGCCGGCCCAGCTGGCAGCCCAGCCAACTGGCCCAGCCCACCACCGCCTCCTTCCCTGTCATCTTCCTCCTGCCAGTAGGAGCAGCTACGTGCTCGCACGCGCGCGGCCGAGGAGGCCAGCTCCTCCCTGCCTGGCTGCCTCCTCCTCCCCCTGAACGTCTCCCGCAGCGCCACGCTACCCCCTCGAACCGCTCTCACTCTCTCTCGCGCTCATCCCCCTCCTCTGCTCTCTCCCTACGATGCCACCGAGCGCACCCGACGCCGCCGTTCGCTGCCACCACGGCCACCGACCACCCCTCGCCCTACCGATGAGTCCAGAAGCTCCGCTGCGTCGTCCTCGACCTCCTCGCTGAGCTACGCAACACCGGACGCCCTGAAGCCTCGCCAATGCCGCCGTTTCCTACCTCGGTTGCCGGATATCCCCGTCGTTGTTTGACCGGACCCCGTGCCTCCCCTGCCTCACCAGAAGCACCAGAAGAACCGCGGTGAGCCGCTGTACCGTTTCCCTCATGACGCGTAGCCTACTTTGCTCTCTAACCGCATTAGCCACCGGAGCCGAACGCTCCCTGCCGCCGGCCATGGTGCCGCCGTAGCTAGAGCGCACCCACGATGCATAAGAGCCTACCCCCGTGCTCAGCTAGTCCGCAGGACTCCGTAGCAACCCGCAGCTCGTCCTCCCGTGCACCAAAACGCCATGTCCGAGCGTGCCCGAACTCCGGCCGCCGCAAAAGTGCTCGCCGTCGTCAACCCTGGCCATCCCAGCTGCTGCCGCTACCACCACTAGATGCGCGAGAACACCAGGAAGCCGTAGGAGCAAACCCCACCTCAAACCGTGGGCTGTAGCGAGATCCCGACGATCTCCGCCGCGCGAAATGGTCGTCGCCGGCGAAACTCCGGCGACTGATGACATGGCTCATCATTAGCCACTAATGACCCAGCTAAACCACCTCTAGATCCACTGCCATGTGGGCCCGTGGCCCTGCTAATTAGGTTAATTGCTAACTAATCATAATTAGCCCTATTAATACTGACATGTGGGACCAGGGCCTTAACTGGTCTAGTTTAGTATTAGTTTAGAGCTAATTAACTCAGGTTAATTAGTTTGACACTGACATGTGGGTCCCAGCCGTCAGGTTTGACCTGGGCTGGTGCCTTTGACCTGCTGACGTCACCCTGACGTCATGCTGACGCAGTTAATCATTTTCTGTATATAAATAAATCAGGAAATTCCAGAAAATGTTCAAAACTTCTAAAATTCATATAAATTCAACCGTAGCTCAGAATGAAATAGTTTATATATGAAAAATGATCAGAAAAATCCAATCTATCCATCTGTACCATTTTCATGCATGTTAGAACAACTTACAGCTGCTGATTAGCACAAATCATATAAATGGCATTTTAATATCCACATATGGAGTTTGAATTTGAATCTTGGATTCAAACCAACTTCATTTAATCTGGTTGCTAGTTGCATTAGCTCAAACTACAGCATATTGCCATGTCATGATCATGCATCATATTATGCATTGCATTGATTGTGTTCTTCCTTGTTTGCCGGTGTTTGTTCCCTCTCAGTAGACGTGTACCGACGACGAGTTCGTTGACAGCAATGAAGAACTATAATATCTTCAGAAGTGCCAGGCAAGCAAAACCCCCTTGTTCATTCCGATACAATCCCACTCTCTCGCTCCTGCTCTCTTTTACTGCATTAGGACAACAACGGCATTTTTGTTATTTGCTGCGGTAGCTGAACCCCTTATCCTGTGCATGACCTGTCATTGCCACAGTAAATAGATGAAACCCACTAGCATGAGTAGGAGTTGTTTGAGCCCTGATGTGCCTACTCATTCATGTTTGTTTGTCATGCCTGCTACTGCTTAGAGTTGAGTCAGGTCTGATTCATCGGGGATGAATTGGAGGTGTGTAAACATGTCCTACTGTGTGTGAACTAAGTGTGTGAACACGATTTGGTAAAGGTAGCGGTGAGAGGCCATGTAGTACATGGTGGGTTGTCTCATTGCAGCCGTCCTCAGGAACTGAGTTCTGTGTTTGTGATCCATGAACAGTTACTACCACACATTGGGTTCCGGTAACTCGACCCCTCTCGACTTATTAATCAACATGATCTCTGTCCAGGAGTTGCAACTAGTTTCTGGTGTTTGTAGGTAGTGTTAGTAGTCTACCAAGTGGCACCCGGTACAGGTGGGCTTGGGACAGACTAGGCACCGTGGCACGGTGTACCAAGCGTAGATCCACCCGTCGAGGTGGGCTTGGGAACCCTGCACACATCGTTTGGGGCCGTGAGCAACACCCTGGCCGGATCTCCTTGCGGATGGAACCCGAATAGGCGATAAACCTGGACGAGAGACTTGTGTGGTTAGTCAGGTCGTGGCCGACACCCTCGCTGGGCTTCCGCTTGAAGGTTGCCGAGTACATGTCGTGTAAACGGCGGTACATGGTGAGAGCGTGTGTGAAGAAGTACACCCCTGCAGGGTTAATATGATCTATTCGAATAGCCGTGTCCACGGTAAAGGACTTCTGGGTTGCCTGTACAGTTCATAGACAAGTGAAAGTGGATACTCTAAAATGCGCAAGATAAGCGTGAGTGCTATGATGGCGTTCTCGTAGGGAGACGGGAGCGGATCCATAGTGGTGTGTTGATATGGTGAATATGTGGACTCGTGTGCGCCACCTCAAAAGAGTTACTTGCGGTCGTAGTTCAGGATAGCCACCGAGTCAAAGCTGGCTTGCTGTAGTTAAACCCCACCACCCCCTTTGTTGATAATGATGCATATGTAGTTAGTTCTGATGTAAGTCTTGCTGGGTACATTTGTACTCACGTTTCTTAATTTATGTTTTTGCAGAGAGACTTCAGTCTCGCTAGTAGTTCCACGTGGACTTCGACGTTTAGCTTGTTACCTCAGCTACGATCTTGTGCCCTCGGCAGGATCTAATAGACAGTCAGGCTTCTCAGCCTTTTTCTTTTGTAGATGTCTATACTCAGACATGTTAAGCTTCCGTTTGTGTTTTGACTTGTATGCTCTGAATGTTGGGTCATTAGATCCATGTTTGTAATATCTCGCTCCTCGGAGCCTATTGAATAAAATACTTGAGTTGTAGAGTCATGTTGTGATGCCATGTTGTATTTGCACATATCGAGCATATTGTGTGTATGTTATTGAAATGCTTGGTATGTGTGGGATCTGACTATCTAGTTGTTTATCCTTAGTAGCCTCTCTTACCGGGAAATGTCTCCTAGTGTTTCCACTAAGCCATGGTAGCTTGCTACTGCTCCGGAACACTTAGGCTGGCCGGCATGTGTCCTTCTTTGTTCCTGTGTCTGTCCCCTCGGGGAAATGTCACGTGATGAATTCCGGAGTCCTGTTAGCCCGCTACAGCCCAGTTCACCAGAGTCCTGTTAGCCCAGTGCTACAGCCTGGATTCACTCGCTGATGACCGACACGTTCGATGTTGGGTCATGGATGCCTGTCCCTGTAAGTATGTGCCACTTTGGGTTTACGATTAGCCATGTCAGCCCGGGCTCCTTATCATATGGATGCTAGCGACACTGTCATATACGTGTGCCAAAAGGCGCAAACGGTCCCGGGCATGGGTAAGGCGACACCCGTGGGGATACCGTGCGTGAGGCCGCAAAGTGATATGAGGTGTTACATGCTAGATCTATGTGGCATTGAGTCGGGGTCCTGACACAACATACATCATTCCCTTTGTCATCGGTATGTTACTTGCCCGAGATTCGATCATCGGTATCATCATACCTAGTTCAATCTCATTACCGGCAAGTCTCTTTACTCGTTCGGTAATGCATTATCCCACAACTAACTCATTAGTCACATTGCTTGCAAGGCTTATAGTGATGTGCATTACCGAGAGGGCCCAGAGATACCTCTCCGATACTCGGAGTGACAAATCCTAATCTCGATCTATGCCAACCCAACAAACACCTTTGGAGACACCTATAGAGCATCTTTATAATCACCCAGTTACGTTGTGACGTTTGATAGCACACAAGGTGTTCCTCCGGTATTCGGGAGTTGCATAATGTCATAATCAAAGGAATATGTATAAGTCATGAAGAAAGCAATAGCAATAAAACTTAACGATCATAATGCTAAGCTAACGGTTGGGTCTTGTCCATCACATCATTCTCCTAATGATGTGATCATGTTCATCAAATGACAACTCATTTCTATCGTTAGGAAACTTAACCATCTTTGATGAACGAGCTAGTCTAGTAGAGGCTCACTAGGGACACTGTGTTTTGTCTATGTATCCACACATGTATCAAGTTTCTAGTTAATACAATTCTAGCATGAATAATAAACATTTATCATGATATAAGGAAATATAAATAACGACTTTATTATTGCATCTAGGGCATATTTCCTTCACCTTCCTTCGGGAAGTTCTGCTCCGAAAGGGCTTCGACGACCGGTGGATCACCCGAGTGATGCAGAGGTGTCCTGCGGTCGCACTGCCATGAACATCAATGGGGAGATCGGCCCTTACTTTCTCACACTTTGTGCGGTTAGACAAGGCAACCCCTTCTCCCCATTCTTGTTCAACATGGTGGTGGATGCGCCTGCCGCCATCCTGGACAAGGCTAAGGCTGCGGGCCATATTAACCGCAAACTTAGTACATGTGTGAATACATAGACAAACACAATGTCACTAGTATGGCTCTACTTGACTAGCTCATTGAATCAAAGATGGTTGTGTTTCCTAACCATAGACATGAGTTGTCATTTGATTAACGGGATCACATCATTAGAGAATGATGTGATTGACTTGACACATTCCGTTAGCTTAGCACTTGATCGTTTAGTATGTTGCTATTGCTTTCTTCATGACTTATACATGTTCCTATGACTATGAGATTATGAAACTCCCGTTTACCGGAGGAACACTTTGTGTGTTACCAAACGTCACAACGTAATTGGGTGATTATAAAGGTGCTCTACATGTGTCTCTGAAGGTGCTTGTTCAGTTGGCGTATTTCGAGATTAGGATTTGTCACTCCGATTTTTGGAGAGGTATCTCTGGGCCCTCTCGGTAATGCACATCACTATAAGCCTTGCAAACAATGTGACTAATGAGTTAGTTGTGGGATGATGCATTACGGAACGAGTAAAGAGACTTGCCGGTAACGAGATTGAACTAGGTATGGAGATACCAATGATCGAATCTCGGGCAAGTAACATACCGATGACCAAGGGAATAACGTATGTTGTTATGTGGTTTGACCGATAAAGATCTTCGTAGAATATGTGGGAGCCAATATGAGCATCCAGATTCCGCTATTGGTTATTGACCGGAGATGTGTCTCGGTCATGTCTACATAGTTCTGGAATCCGTAGGGTCCGCACGCTTAACGTTCGATGACGATTTATATTATGAGTTATGTGTTTTGATGTACCGAAGGTAGTTCGGAGTCCCAGATGAGATCGGGGACATGACGAGGAGTCTCGAAATGGTCGAGAAGTAAAGATTAATATATTGGACGACTATATTCGGACATCGGAAAGGTTCCGAGTGATTCAGGTATTTATCGGAGTACCGGAGAGTTACGGGAATTCGCGGGGAGTATATGGGCCTTATTGGGCTTTAGGGGAAAGAGAGAGGGGAGGATGCACGCCGCCCCCCAGGGCCTATTCCGAATTGGACTAGGGGGAGGAGCTACGCCCCCTCCTTCCTTCTCTTCTCCTTTCCCTTTCCTTGACTCCTACTCCTACTACTTGGAAGGGGGGAATCCTACTCCCGGTGGGAGTAGGACTCCTCCAGGGCGCGCCATAGGAGGGCCGGCCCTCCCCCCTCCTCCACTCCTATATATACAGGGGAGGGGGCACCCCATAGACACACAAGTTGATCAGTTGATCTCTCCCAGCCATGTGCGGTGCCCCCCTCCACCATATTCCACCTCGGTAATATCGTAGCGGTGCTTAGGCGAAGCCCTGCGTCGGTAGCATCATCAACACCGTCATCATGCCGTCGTGCTGACGAAACTCTCCCGTGAAGCTCTACTGGATCGGAGTTCGTGCGACGTCATCGAGCTGAACGTGTGCTGAACTTGGAGGTGCCGTACGGTCGGTACTTGGATCGGTCGGATCTTAAAGACGTAGGACTACATCAACCGCGTTGTGCTAACGCTTCCGCTTTCGGTATACAAGGGTACGTGGACAACACTCTCCCCGCTCATTGCTATGCATCACCATGATCTTGAGTGTATGTAGGATTTTTTTTGAAATTACTACATTCCCCAACAGTGGCATCCAAGCCAGGTTTATGCGTAGATGTTATATGCAAGAGTAGAACACAAGTGAGTTGTGGGCGATACAAGTCATACTGCTTACTAGCATTTCATACTTTGGTTCAGCGGTATTGTTGGATGAAGCGGCCCGGACCGACATTACGTGTACACTTACGCTAGACTGGTTCTACCGACATGCTTTGCACACAGGTGGCTGGCGGGTGTCAGTTTCTCCAACTTTACTTGAACCGAGTGTGGCTACGCCCGATCCTTGTGAAGGTTAAAACAGCACTAACTTGAAGAAATATCGTTGTGGTTTTGATGCATAGGTAAGAACGGTTCTTGCTCCGCCCATAGCAGCCACGTAAAACTTGCAACAACAAAGTAGAGGACGTCTAACTTGTTTTTGCAGGGCATGTTGTGATGTGATATGGTCAAGACGTGATGAGATATAAGTTGTTGTATGAGATGATCATGTTTTGTTGAAGTTATCGGCAACTGGCAGAAGCCTTATGGTTGTCTCTTTATTGCATAAGATGCAAGCGCCAAATAATTGCTTTACTTTATCGCTATGCGATAGCAATAGTTGCAAGAGCAATAGTTGGCAGGATGACCATGTGACGACACATTGATATAGATCAAGATGATGGAGATCATGGTGTCATGCCGGTGACGATGGAGATCATGACGATGCTTTGGAGATGGAGATCAAAGGCACAAGATGATGATGGCCATATCATGTCACATATTTTTGATTGCATGTGATGTTTATCTTTTATACATCTTATTTTGCTTAGTTCGACGGTAGCTTTATAAGATGATCCCTTACTAAAATTTCAAGGTATAAGTGTTCTCCCTGAGTATGCACCGTTGCGACAGTTCTTCGTGCCGAGACACCACGTGATGATCGGGTGTGATAAGCTCTACGTTCAAATGCAACAGGTGTAAGACAGTTTTGCACACACAGAATAATCGGGTTAAACTTGACGAGCCTAGCATATGAAGATATGGCCTCGGAACACTGAGACCGAAAGGTCGAGCGTGAATCGTATGGTAGATATGATCAACATAGTTATGTTCACATTGAAAACTACTCCATCTCACGTGATGATCGGACATGGTTTAGTTGATTTGGATCACGTGATCACTTAGATGATTAGAGGGATGTCTATCTAAGTGGGAGTTCTTAAGTAATATGATTAATTGAACTTTAATTTATCATGAACTTAGTCCTGATAGTATTTTGCAAATTATGTTGTAGATCAATAGCTCGCATTGTTGCTTCCCTATGTTTATTTTGATATGTTCCTAGAGAAAAACTATGTTGAAAGATGTTAGTAGCAATGATGCGAATTGGATCCATGGTCTGAGGATTATCCTCATTGCTGCACAGAAGAATTATGTCCTTAATGCACCGCTAGGTGACGGACCCATTGCAGGAGCATATGCAGATGTTATGAACATTTGGCAAAGCTCGTATGATGACTACTTGATAGTTTAGTCAACCATGCTTTACGGCTTAGAACCGGGACTTCAAAAATGTTTTGAATGCCACGGAGCATATAAGATGTTCCAAGAGTTGAAATTGGTATTTCATACTTATTCCCATGTCGAAAGGTATGAGACCTCTGACAAGTACTTTGCCTAAAAGATGGAGGAGAATTGCTCAACTAGTGAGCATGTGCTCAGAATGTCTGGGTACTACAATCACTTGAATCAAGTGGGAGTTAAGCTTCCATATAAGATAGTGATTGATAGAGTTCTCTAGACACCATCACCAAGTTACTAGAACTTTGTGATGAACTATAATATGCAAGGGATAACGGAAATGATTCCCAAGCTCTTCGTGATGATGAAATCGGCGAAGGTAGAAATCAAGAAAGAGCATCAAGTGTTGATGGTTGACAAAGACCACTAGTTTCAAGAAAAGGGAAAAGGGAAGAAGGGGAACTTCAAGAAGAACGGCAAGCAAGTTGCTGCTCAAGTGAAGAAACCCAAGTCTGGACCTAAGCCTGAAACTGAGTGCTTCTACTGCAAAGGAAATGGTCACTGGAAGCGGAAATGCCTGAATATTTGGTGGATAAGTAGGATGGCACAGTGAACAAGGGTATATTTGATATACAGGTTATTGATGTGTACCTTGCTAGTGTTTATAGTAGCCCCTGGGTATTTGATACTTGTTCAGTTGTTAAAAATTAGTAACTCGAAACAGGAGTTACAGAATAAACAGAGACTAGTTGAGGGTGAAGTGACGATGTGCGTTGGAAGTGGTTCCAAGATTGATATGATCATCATCGCACACTCCCTATACTTTCGGGATTAGTGTTAAACCTAAATAAATGTTATTTAGCGTTTGCGTTGAGCATGAATATGATCTGATCATGTTTACTGCAATATGGTTATTCATTTAAAGTCAGAGAATAATTGTTGTTCTCTTTACATGAATAAAACCTTCAATGGTCATACACCCAATGAAAATATTTTGTTGGATCTCGATCATAGTAATACACATATTCATAATATTGATGCCAAAAGATGCAAAGTTGATAATGATAGTGCAACTTATTTGTGGCATTGCAGTTTGGAAACTCCATAAAGATGGATTTTTGGAAACACTTGGTTATGAATCATTTGATGCTTGCGTACCGGGCCTTTTGGGCAAGATGACTAAAACTCCATTCTCCGGAACAATGGAACGAGCTACTGACTTGTTGGAAATAATACATACCGATATATGCGGTCCAATGAGTGTTGATGCTCGTGGCGGGTATCTTTATTTTCTGACCTTCACAGATAATTTGAGAAGATATGAGTATATCTACTTAATGAAGCACAAGTCTGAAACATTTGAAAAGTTCAAAGAATTTCAAAGCAAAGTGGAGAATCATCGTAACAAGAAAATAAAAGTTTCTATGATATGATCGCAGAGGAAAAAAATATTTGAGTTACGAAGTTTGGCCTTCAGTTAAAACAATGTGAAATAGTTTCACTACTCACGCCATCCGGAACACCACAGTGTAATGGTGTGTCCGCACGTGGTAACCACACTTTATTGGATATGGTGCGATCTATGATGTATCTTACCGATTTACCACTATCGTTTTGGGGTTATGCATTAGAGACAGCTGCATTCACTTTAAATAGGGCACCATCAAAATCCGTTGAGACGACGCCTTATGAACTGTGGTTTGGCAAGAAACCAAAGTTGTCGTTTCTTAAAGTTTGGGGCTGCGATGCTTATGTGTTAAAGTTTCAACCTGATAAGCTCAAACCCAAATCGGAGAAGTGCGTCTTCATAAATACCCAAAGGAAACTGTTGGGTTCACCTTCTATCACAAATCCGAAAGGCAAGATATTCGTTGCTAAAAATGGATCCTTTCTAGAGAAGGAGTTTCTCTCGAAAGAAGTGAGTGGGAGGAAAGTAGAGCTTGATAAGGTAATTGTACCTTCTCCCGAATTGGAAAGTAGTTCATCACAGAAACCAGTTCCAGTGATGCCTACACCGATTAGTGAGGAAGTTAATGATGATGATCATGAAACTTCGGATCAAGTTACTACCGAACCTCGTAGGTCAACCAGAGTAAGATCCGCACCAGAGTGGCACGGTAATCCTGTTCTGGAGGTCATATTACTTGACCATGACGAACCTACGAACTATGAGGAAGCGATGATGAGCCCAGTTTCCGCGAAATGGCTTAAAGCTATGAAATCTGAGATAGGATCCATGTATGAGAACAAAGTGTGGACTTTGGTTGACTTACCCGATGATCGGGAAGCCATAGAAAATAAATGGATCTTCAAGAGGAAGATGGGCGCTGATAGTTGTGTTACTATCTACAAAGCTCGAATTGTCGAAAAAGGCTGTCGACAAGTTCAAGGTGTTGAATACAATGAGATTTTCTCACTCGTATCGATGCTTAAAAGTCTATCCAAATCATGTTAGCAATTGCCGCATGTTATGAAATTTGGCAAATGGATGTTAATACTACATTCCTTAATGGATTTCTTAAAGAAGAGTTGTATATGATGCAACCAGAAGGTTTTGTCAATCCTAAAGGTGCTAAAAAATGTGCAAGCTCCAGCGATCCATCTATGGACTGGTGCAAGCATCTCGGAGTTGGAATATACGCTTTGATGAGTTGATCAAATCTTATAGTTTTATACATACTTGCGGTGAAGTCTGTATTTACAAGAAAGTGAGTGGGAGCACTACAAAATTTCTGATAAATATATGTGAATGACATATTGTTGATCAGAACTAATGTAGAATTTTCTTGAAAGCATACAGGAGTATTTGAAAGGTGTTTTTCAAAGAAAGACCTCAGTAAAGCTACTTACATATTGAGCATCAAGATCTATTGAGATAGATCAAGACGCTTGATAAGATTTTCAATTAGTACATACCTTGACAAGATTTTGAAGTAGTTCAAAATGGAACAGTCAAAGAAAGAGTTCTTGCATGTGTTGCAAAGGTGTGAAATTGAGTAAGACTCAAATCCCGACCACGGCAGAAAATAGAAAGAGAATGAACGTCATTCCCTATGCCTCAGTCATAGGTTCTATAAAAGTATGCCTGATAACCCGCAAGTATACGAGATATTTGTAGCCTCTTTCGATAAGTAAGAGCGTCGAACCCAACGAGGAGCTAAAGGTAGAACAAATACTCTCTCAAGTCCTATCGGCCACTGATACAACTCTACGCACACTTGACGTTCGCTTTACCTAGAACAAGTATGAAGCTAGAAGTAATTTGTAGGTGTTGTTGGATAGGTTTGCAAGATAATAAAGAACACGTAAATAAAAGCTAGGGGCTGTTTAGATAAAGATGCAATAAAGTAAATATAGCGAGTGTGGAGAAGTGGTGGTAGGAGTTGTGAAATTGTCCCTAAGCAATTGACTACGTTACTAGACCGGTAATCACTGTTGCAATTCTATTTGAGGGGGAGGCATAAGCTAACATACTTTCTCTTCTTGTATCATATGCACTTATGATTGGAACTCTAGCAAGCATCCGCAACTACTAAAGATTCATTAAGGTAAAACCCAACCATAGCATTAAAGTATCAAGTCCCCTTTATCCCATACGCAAACAACCTACTTACTAGGGTATGTGCTTCTGTCACTCACACCACCCACCATAAGCAAATCATAAACATATTGCAAACCCTACAGCAGGAATCCCTCACACTTGCGCGACACAGAGGGCACAATAGGACAGAACCAATAATAAAACATGCAACTCAAACCAATCATAGCAATTCATCAATCACCGATAGGACAACGAAAATCTACTCAGACATCATAGGATGGCAACACATCATTGGAAAATAATATGACGCATAAAGCACCATGTTCAAGTAGAGGGTACAGTGGGTTGCGGGAGAGTGGACCGCTGAATATAGATGGGGGAAGGTGACGGAGATGTTGGTGAAGATGACTGCGGTGTTGGTGAAGATCGCGGTGATGATGATGGCCCCCGACGGTGTTCCGGCGCCACCGGAAGCAAGGGGGAGAGAGCCCCCTTCTTCTTCTTCTTCCTTGACCTTCTCCCTAGATGGAGATGGGTTTCCCCTCTGGTCCTTGGCTCCCATGGCTTGGGAGGGGCGACATCCTGTCACATCTCTAGTCTGGTATGACTTAGACTAGATAGCCATTTGTGCATCATATTTAAATTTCATTTAAATTTGAAATGAGGATTGGTGGAACCCTCAGAATCATTTTTGAAAATGACCCAAATAAAAATTTCTCCAAAAGGGTCCAAGAAAATGCTCATGTTGCCCTCTGAAAATATTGGACAGAGATAAAAATCAAACCAATATTTTTAGGAGCTCATGGATATTTAATTTTGGCCATTTGGATTAATCCGATAATTATTTGCTTTGGATATATATTGTTATATATATGAAATATGGTCCAAAAATTATGCCTTTTATAAAGGAGCTCTGGAATAATATATCTAGCTCCTGCAAAAATTGGCATAAGGTAATAAGTTGATTTAGTATTTTATCAAATCAAAACAAATGTCAGAAAAATTAGAAAACAGAAATGAAAGAGGGAAACCTTACCTGGGCTTCTTACCTGGCGCCTCTGGCCCAGCAAGCCAGCCCAGCCCACCACCGCCGTCGTCCTCCTGGCGCCAGTCGGCCAGGCGTGTGGCCAACGCGCACGCACGGGCGGAGCGCCACGCCACCAGCTCGCCTGCCTGCCTACCCCGCCAGCGCGACGCCGCGACGTTTCTTCTCGGTGCCGCCCCGATCCCCTGGCCTCACCCCCCTCTCTTCCGTGCTTTTCCCCTTCTCTCTCTCTCACGGCCGAACGCCACCGATGCCACCGCTCGCCGTTGCCGCGGCCACCACCTCCCCCTCTCCCTCGCTTCGAGTCCGGTAGCCCCGCCACGTCGTCCACCACCTCTCCGTCAAGCCGTGCCCCTCCGGACGCCCCGTGGAGCCGTCGCCGTCGTCTTTTTCATCGCCGGCCGCTGTGGATCCCCATCGACGCTCCGGCCGCACCAGTGCGTCCCCGAGCCCACTTCGACTGCCGCTGCAACCGCGGTGAGCTCCGCCACCGTTCCCCTCTCTTCTCCCCCTCGTTTCCGCGCCGTAGCACCGTTCCCCACCACGGCCGAAGCCTCTCGCCGCTGTCCATGTCGCCGTCACCGTCTCGGCCCGCCTCCGCCCAAACCGAGCATCCCTTCGCGCTCCCAGTGCCACGAGGGTGCCGCCGAGCCCCTCAGGTGGCCTCCCCGTGCCCCGCAGCCCGTTTCCGCTCGAAACCGAACTCCGGCCGCCGCCCCGAGCTTCGCTCCGGCGAGCTCCGGCATCCCCGCGGCTTCCCGTCTGCTCCCCTGGATGCGGACGAGCCCGGGCTACGCCCCGGTGCTCTCAGACGCCGTCCCTGTGGCCTGTGGCGCAGACTCCGCCGCGTCCAGAGGTCGCCGGCGGCGAGCCCCGTCGCCTGAGCCCTGCCATGTGGGCCCGGCCCGTCAGGAGATTAGCTTAGTGCTAATCACCGCTTAATTAACCCCCCCCCCCTGTGGCTGACAGTGGGCCCCAGCGCCACTAACTTTTAATTAGGATTAAATTAACCCCTGTTTAACCCCAGTGTCACTGACGTGTGGACCCCACACGTCAGGTTTGACTCTGGACAGCCGCGTTGACCCGCTGATGTAGTGATGACGTCATGCTGGCGCAATAATATGATTTCTGGATTTAAATTAAATCAGGAAATTCCAGAAATTGATTTAAACTTCAAAAATTCATAGCAATTCAACCGTAGCTCAGATTAAAATAATTTATATATGAAAAATTATCAGAAAAATGCAATCTTTCCATCTGTACTAGTTTCATGCATGACAAACCAACTTATACATGCTGAATATGAGAAAACACATTATGGCATATATAGGAGCTTAATTTGGAGATGCATTTGAACTTTTGGTTCAAATGGACTTCAAACCAAATGATTACTAGTTGCATTAGCTCAAACAGCATCACATCTACATGCCATGTTCATGCATCATATTGTTGCATATGATTGTGTTTTGATTGCCGACACTGTTCCTTCTCGATAGGTCCTGCTCCGGAGTCTGTTCCAGAGTGCCTATCTATGAAGCAATGCCTTCCTTGCTGATCTACCAGGCAAGCAAACCCCCTTGTTCATTTCGATAAAACCCTACTCTCTTGCTCCTGCTCTCAGTTATTGCATTAGGACAACAACGATTCATCTGCTACTTTGTGCTGCGGTAGTTGAACCCATTCCTCTGCATGACCTGTCATTGCCACAGTAAATAGTTGAAACCCACTAGCATGTGTAGGAGTTGATTGAAGACATTGTTGTGTTCCTACCATGCTATGCCTGCTATTTCTTAGAGTTGTGTCAGGTCTGGTTCATTGGGAATGAATTGGAGTGTTACGATATGTTCTGATGCTGAGAGTGAAGTGTGTGTGAACACGATTTGGTAAAGGTAGCGGTGAGAGGCCATGTAGGAGTACATGGTGGGTTGTCTCACTGGAACCGTCCTTAAGCACTGAGTTCTATGTATGTTGTCCAATGACTCGATACTACCACACATTGGGTTCCGGTAACTCGACCCCTCTCGACTTATTAACCAACTTGGTCTCTGTCCAGGAGTCGCAAATAGTTTTTGGTGTTTGTAGGTAGTGCTATTTTTCTACCAAGTGGCACCCGGCAGGGTGGGCTTGGGACAGACTAGGCACACGTGGCCTGGTGTACCGAGTGGCACCCGGATGGTGGGCTCGAGAACCCTGTACACATCGTTTGGGGCCGTAAGCGACACCCCGGCCGGATCTCCTTGCGGGTGGAACCCGAATAGGCGATAAACCTGGACTAGAGTCTTGTGTGGTTAGTCAGGTCGTGGCCGACACCCTCGCCAGGCTTCCGCTTGAAGGTTGCCGAGATACATGACGTGTACATGGCGGTAAGTGGCGAGAGCGTGTGTGAAGAAGTACACCCCTGCAGGGTTAACATGATCTATTCGAATAGCCGGGTCCGCGGTTATGGACTTCTTGGATGCTTACATGGTACATAGACAACCTGAAGTGGATACTCTAAAATGCTCAAGACAAGTGTGAGTGCTATGGATGGCCTTCTCGTAGGGAGACGGGGATGAACCCATAGTATTGTATTGTATGGTGATTAGCGGACTCGTGTACGTTGTCTCACCTCCAAAGTTTCTGGTAGTCGTAGAACAGGATAGCCACAGAGTCAAAGCTGGCTTGCTGCAACTAAACCCCACATTACCCTCTTGATACAAATGCATGTATGATAGGATCTGATGTAAGTCTTGCTGAGTACCTTTGTACTCATGTTGCTTCATTTATGTTTTTGCAGCAGAGACTTCGGTCTTACTAGTGTTCTCGTGGACTTCGACTAGTAGCTAGTACCTCAGCTACGATCTTGATCGGATGTTGTAGATAGTCAGGCTCTTCAGCCTTTTTCATTTGTAGATGTCTGTACCCAGACATGTAATGCTTCCGCTTGTTGCTTGTATGCTCTGTATGATGGGTCTTGTGACCCCTGTTTGCAATAAATGCTTTGATGGCTCTTCTGAGCCTTTATCTATATGATTGTTGAGTTATGCTGTGATGCCATGTTGTACAGCACATACTTGCATGTTTTGCGTACGTGTAATGTGTATTGCTATGTGTGGGATCTGACTATCTAGTTGTTTATTCTTAGTAGCCTCTCTTACCGGGAAATGTCTCCTAGTGCTTCCACTGAGCCCTGGTAGCTTGCTACTGCTCCGGAACACTTAGGCAGGCCGGCATGTGTCCTTCTTCGATCCTGTGTCTGTCCCTTCGAGGAAATGTCACGCGATGAATACCGGAGTCCTGCTAGCCCGCTACAGCCCGGTTCACCGGAGTCCTGTTAGCCCAGTGCTACAGCCTGGATTCACTCATTGATGACCGACACGTTCGATGCTGGGTCATGGATGCCTGTCCCTGTAAGTTAGTGCCACTTTGGGTTTACGACTAGCCATGTCAGCCCGGGCTCTTTATCATATGGATGCTAGCGACACCATCATATACGTGTGCCAAAATGCGCAAACGGTCCCGGGCAAAGGTAAGGCGACACCCGTGGGGATACCGTGCGTGAGGCCGCAAAGTGATATGAGGTGTTACATGCTAGATCGATGTGGCATTGAGTCGGGGTCCTGACAGTGCTGGTATCAGAGCCTGACTGCCTGTAGGATTACCAAGCCATACCGGTCGAAGTTGAGTATAGAAAATCTTTAGTTATGTAAGGGAATTGATTGTGGGTTGGAACGTAAGGCTCTTTTTACTCCTTATACCTCATGACCTTCTGATCTGAGTCATCCTATCTTTCCGACGGGATTAAGGAACTAGGCTTCTCTTCCGTCTATCAGGATCACGTGTTACTACTCCGTAGTCCCTTAGGATTGGTTGATCAGAGTCATACCCCAGTTTTCGAGTACTTCCGGTGTAGTCTGTTTAGTACTATCTCAGAACCTTGAGTGATGATGATGAGTATGCTACCACCCCATTTTTAGCAGGATGTCTCATTCTGAGCATTTTACTGCCGTTATGCTGCCGGAATTTTCCCTAGGAGTTCGAGAGATACTAATTCCTTGTCCTACATTCTACAGTCCATAGTTGATGCTGACTCCGTCCTTGGTTCGTCTCTCAGGATGTCATCAGCTAAGCGAAGTTCCGTTGCTCGTAGCCAGAACCACGGAGATGGTAGGGATGAGGATCCTCCCGACCAGCCTTCATTGGCAGAGTTCATGTTAGAAATGGAGAGGAACAAGCGTGAGTCTAACCGTTTGCTGGCACGTATCGAGGAGAACACCGCACATCAGTTCAAAGGGTCTGCTACCATTCATGATTTCATTCGCTTGCACCCACCTAACTTTCATCATTCCATCGAGCCACTCGATGCAGATGACTGGCTCCGTAGCATCACTCATAAGCTGCATTCCGCGAGCGTAGCTGAAGATGACAAGGTCACTTATGCCACATACCACCTGGAAGGTCCTGCTAGTCTTTGGTGGCAGAACTATAAGGCTTTGCTTCCAGCTGGCCAGATTCCTACCTGGAAGGATTTCACTGAGGCTTTTCGTGAGCATCACATTCCCCAGGCCCTCATTGATCGCAAGAGAGAAGAGTTCTGTAGTTTCACCCAGAATAAGATGGTTGTTGATGCTTACAGCAGAGAGTTCGAGAACCTCGCCCGTTATGCCACAGAAGAAGTGTCCACGGATGCCAAGAAGCAGGCTAGGTTCCGGAAGGGTCTCAACCCCAAGTTGCATCGTGATCTCCACCTGCATCATTGTGATACATTCCAAGCCCTTGTGAACAAGGCCATAAATGCAGAGACAGCTCAGCTCACTTACGAGGAGTCTCATAAGCACACCCGTGATTTGGGATCTTCCTCCGGTTCTAGTTCTCAGAAGCGCCGGATTTGGGTTCCAAACTCCGCTCTTCCTTCCGGATATACACCGAGGCCATCCTATGTGGTGCCTTCCCTAGCTCAGTCGTATGTTCCACCCTTGCCTACTGGTAGACCGCTTGTCAGTGTGGGTCCACGTCCAACCTCAGGGACTTGCTTCACATGCGGGAAGCCAGGACACTATGCACGTGATTGCTCTCAGACTAGTTATGCTCCACCCCAGCCTGAGAAGACTGTTGGCTGTATTAAGCCATCACGCAAGATGATCAGTGTCAAGTCAGTTCCCACTGAACGTGGACGTGTGCATCACGTCTCAGCTAAAGACGCTCATGATGATCCAGATGTCGTTCTTGGTACACTCCTTGTCAATTGTCACCCAGCATCAGTTCTATTCGATACTGGGGCATCTCACTCCTTCATTTCTGAAGGCTATGCTCGTTTGCATGACATGTCATTTTGTGATATGCCAACTCCGCTTGAAATCCAAACCCCAGGGTCTAGATGGCAGACCACCAGAATCAGCCATGGTAACGAAATCCTTGTTGATAGACTTGTATTCCTTGCATCACCTGTAGCCCTCAAGTCCTCAGATATTAAAATCATCTTGGGTATGGACTGGATGACAGCTCATCATGCCAAGATTGATTGTTACACAAGATCTGTTCAGCTTACACACCCATCTGGCAAGATAGTCACCGTCTCCACTAGAGTTGCAAAGCGTCAGCTCTATTCTCTTAATGCCAGCCCTCTTCCAGACCTTGAAGATATCCCGGTAGTCCGTGACTTTCCGGATGTCTTTCCAGAGGAACTGCCAGGTGTTCCACCTGACAGAGATGTAGAGTTCGTCATAGATCTTATCCCAGGAACAGCTCCAATCTCCCGGAGACCTTACAAGATGGCACCCTTAGAACTAGCCGAGCTTAAGAAACAACTTGATGAGTCCTTGCAAAAGGGTTTCATCCGTCCTAGTTCTTCTCCTTGGGCTTGCCCCGTCCTCTTTGTTAAGAAGAAAGACGGTACGGACCGGATGGTTGTAGATTATCGTCCCGTTAATTTGGTCACGATAAAGAACAAGTATCCGCTCCCTAGGATCAACGACCTGTATGATCAGCTCGCTGGATCCTCAGTCTTCTCCAAGATGGATTTGAGGTTAGGATACCACCAAATTAAGATCAAAAACGGGGACATTCCCAAGACAGCTTTTGTCACTCGTTATGGCCAGTACGAGTACACAGTCATGTCCTTTGGTCTAACCAACGCCCCAGCCACATTCTCCCGCTTGATGAACTCGATCTTCATGGAGTACTTAGATAAGTTCGTCGTGGTTTATCTTGATGACATTCTTATTTACTCGAAGAACGAGGAAGAGCATGCCGAACATCTTAGACTTGTGTTAGAAAAACTCAGAGAGCACCGCCTTTATGCCAAGTTCTCCAAGTGTGAATTTTGGTTGCCAGAAGTGACCTACTTAGGCCACGTAATCTCTGGTAAGGGCATTGCTGTCAATCCCGAGAGAGTTCAAGCCGTTCTCGATTGGACTCCACCTGAGACCGTTAAAAAAGTTAGGAGCTTCCTTGGTCTAGCCAGCTATTGTCGCCGCTTTGTTGAAAACTTCTCCAAAGTAGCCAAACCCCTCACGGAACTTCTCAAGAAAGATAAAAAGTTCGAGTGGTCCCCACAGTGTGAGTACAGTTTTCAGGAACTGAAAAGACGCCCGACTTCTGCTCCCATACTTGTGCCACCGGATTTCACTAAAGACTTTATTATCTACTGCGACGCCTCACGACAGGGACTAGGTTGCATTCTTATGCAGGATCGTCATGTGATTGCCTATGCATCTTGACAGTTGCATCCACATGAGGAGAATTATCCTACACATGATCTAGAGCTTGCAGCCGTAGTCTATGCACTCAAGACCTGGCGACATTACCTTCTTGGTAAACGTTGCGAGATCTACACCGATCACCAGAGTCTCAAGTATATCTTCACCCAACCGGATCTGAACCTTAGGCAAAGACGTTGGTTGGAGTTGATCACAGATTATGATCTAGGGATTACCTACACCCCAGGCAAAGCCAATGCCATGGCTGATGCTCTAAGCCGTAAATCTTATTGCAACAATCTCATGTTGCAGCAAGGCCAACCACTTCTCCATGAGGAATTCTGTAAGCTTAATCTTCACATAGCTCCTCGCGGATTTCTTTCTACCTTGGTGGCGAAACCTACCCTTGTGGACCTTATCATAGAAGCCCAGAAGCATGATACGGGGATTACCCGGATCAAGAGAAACATTAAGAAGGGAGTTGGTGGATGTTTCTCTATGGATGATCGTGGTGTTGTTTTCTTTGAGAATCGCTTGGTGGTTCCCAAGAAGCAACATCTTCGGCAGTTGATTCTTAAGGAGGCGCATGAATCTCCTCTCACGATTCATCCCGGTAGCACTAAGATGTATCAGGACCTACGCCAGAGGTTCTGGTGGACTAGGATGAAGAGAGAAATTGCTCAGTTTAATGCTAACTGTGACGTTTGTCGTCGCGTTAAGGCAGAGCATCAAAGGCCTGCTGGCACCCTTCAGCCTTTAGCTATTCCTGAATGGAAATGGGATAAAGTTGGTATGGACTTCATCACCGGCTTTCCCAGGACCAAGAGAGGGAATAACGCTATCTTCGTAGTCGTTGATCATCTTTCCAAAGTGGCTCACTTCCTTCCTGTTCGAGAGAGTATCACTGCTAGTTAGCTTGCTGACTTATACATTTCTCGAATAGTGTCACTTCATGGTGTTCCACTAGAGATCAATTCAGACCGTGGTAGTCTTTTCACTTCTCATTTCTGGGAGAGTTTCCAAACTGCCATGGGAACCCATCTTTCCTTCTGTACCGCCTTCCACCCTCAATCGAGTGGTCAGGTGGAACGGGTCAATCAAATTCTCGAAGACATGCTCAGAGCTTGCGTTATCTCATTCGGTATGGATTGGGAGAAATGTCTTCCTTTCGCCGAGTTTGCCTATAACAATAGCTACCAATCCAGCCTCAAGAAAGCTCCTTTTGAGGTTCTCTATGGACGAAGATGTCGAACACCTTTGAACTGGTCAGAAACCGGGGAAAGACAATTCTTTGGACCGGACATGATCCAGGAGGCAGAAGAGCAAGTTCGCATCATTCGTGAGAATTTGAAAACAGCCCAGTCTCGTCAAAAGAGTCAGTATGATCGTCATCATAAGGATATGACTTATGAAGTTGGCGAAAAAGCTTACCTTCGGGTTACTCCCATGAAGGGTACCCATCGTTTCGGTATCAAGGGCAAGTTGGCTCCTCGTTACATTAGTCCTTTTCGCATTCTCGCTAAACGAGGAGAGGTTGCCTACCAATTGGAACTACCCCCACATCTTTCTCGAGTTCATGATGTCTTCCACGTCTCTTAACTCAGGCGTTGCTTCTCGGATCCTATCCGCGGAGTGGACCACGAAACGCTTGATCTCCAAGATAACCTCATATACCGAGAGTACCCGGTTCGCATTCTTGATCAAGCAGAGCGTGTTACCCGACGTCAGAACATCAAGTTTCTCAAAGTTCAGTGGTCTCATCATTCCGAGAGAGAAGCTACTTGGGAGCGAGAAGATCGTCTTCGACTGGAGTACCCCGCTTTCTTTCCGTCGACCCCTGAATCTCGGGACGAGATTTTTTCAAGTGGGGGCGAGTTGTCACATCCCTAGTCTGGTATGACTTAGACTAGCTAGCCATTTGTGCATCATATTTAAATTTCATTTAAATTTGAAATGAGGATTGGTGGAACCCTCAGAATCATTTTTGAAAATGACCCAAATAAAAATTTCTCCAAAAGGGTCCAAGAAAATGCTCATGTTGCCCTCTGAAAATATTGGACAGAGATAAAAATCAAACCAATATTTTTAGGAGCTCATGGATATTTAATTTTGTCCATTTGGATTAATCCGATAATTATTTGCTTTGGATATATATTGTTATATATATGAAATATGGTCCAAAAATTATGCCTTTTATAAAGGAGCTCTGGAATAATATATCTAGCTCCTGCAAAAATTGGCATAAGGTAATAAGTTGATATAGTATTTTATTAAATCAAAACAAATGTCAGAAAAATTAGAAAACAGAAATAAAAGAGGGAAACCTTACCTGGGCTTCTTACCTGGCGCCTCTGGCCCAGCAAGCCAGCCCAGCCCACCACCGCCGTCGTCCTCCTGGCGCTAGTCGGCCAGGCGTGCGGCCGACGCGCGCGCACGGGCGGAGCGCCACGCCACCAGCTCGCCTGCCTGCCTACCCCGCCAGCGCGACGCCGCGACGTTTCTTCTCGGTGCCGCCCCGATCCCCTGGCCTCACCCCCCTCTCTTTCGTGCTTTTCCCCTTCTCTCTCTCTCACGGCCGAACGCCACCGACGCCACCGCTCGCCGTTGCCGCGGCCACCACCTCCCCCTCTCCCTCACTTCGAGTCCGGTAGCCCCGCCACGTCGTCCACCACCTCTCCGTCAAGCCGTGCCCCTCCGGACGCCCCGTGGAGCCGTCGCCGTCGTCTTTTTCATCGCCAGCCGCCGTGGATCCCCATCGACGCTCCGGCCGCACCAGTGCGTCCCCGAGCCCACTTCGACTGCCGCTGCAACCGCGGTGAGCTCCGCCACCGTTCCCCTCTCTTCTCCCCCTTGTTCCCGCGCCGTAGCGCCGTTCCCCACCACGGCCGAAGCCTCTCGCCGCCGTCCATGTCGCCGTCGCCGTCTTGGCCCGCCTCCGCCCAAACCGAGCATCCCTTCGCGCTCCCAGTGCCACGAGGGTGCCGCCGAGCCCCTCAGGTGGCCTCCCCGTGCCCCGCAGCCCGTTTCCGCTCGAAGCCGAACTCCGGCCGCCGCCCCGAGCTTCGCTCCGGCGAGCTCCGGCATCCCCGCGGCTTCCCGTCTGCTCCCCTGGATGCGGACGAGCCCGGGCTACGCCCCGGTGCTCTCAGACGCCGTCCCCGTGGCCTGTGGCGCGGACTCCGCCGCGTCCCGAGGTCGCCGGCGGCGAGCCCCGTCGCCTGAGCCCTGCCATGTGGGCCCGGCCCGTCAGGATATTAGCTTAGTGCTAATCACCGCTTAATTAACCCCCCCTGTGGCTGACAGTGGGCCCCAGCGCCACTAACTTTTAATTAGGATTAAATTAACCCCTGTTTAACCCCAGTGTCACTGACGTGTGGACCCCACACGTCAGGTTTGACCCTGGACAGCCGCGTTGACCCGCTGATGTAGTGATGACATCATGCTGGCGCAATAATATGATTTCTGGATTTAAATTAAATCAGGAAATTCCAGAAATTGATTTAAACTTCAAAAATTCATAGCAATTCAACCGTAGCTCAGATTAAAATAATTTATATATGAAAAATTATCAGAAAAATGCAATCTTTCCATCTGTACTAGTTTCATGCATGACAAACCAACATATACATGCTGAATATGAGAAAACACATTATGGCATATATAGGAGCTTAATTTGGAGATGCATTTGAACTTTTGGTTCAAATGGACTTCAAACCAAATGATTACTAGTTGCATTAGCTCAAACAGCATCACATCTACATGCCATGTTCATGCATCATATTGTTGCATATGATTGTGTTTTGATTGCCGACACTGTTCCTTCTCGATAGGTCCTCCTCTGGAGTCTGTTCCAGAGTGCCTATCTATGAAGCAGTGCCTTCCTTGCTGATCTACCAGGCAAGCAAACCCCCTTGTTCATTTCGATAAAACCCTACTCTCTCGCTCCTGCTCTCAGTTATTGCATTAGGACAACAACGATTCATCTGCTACTTTGTGCTGCGGTAGTTGAACCCATTCCTCTGCATGACCTGTCATTGCCACAGTAAATAGTTGAAACCCACTAGCATGTGTAGGAGTTGATTGAAGCCATTGTTGTGTTCCTACCATGCTATGCCTGCTATTGCTTAGAGTTGTGTCAGGTCTGGTTCATTGGGAATGAATTGGAGTGTTACGATATGTTCTGATGCTGAGAGTGAAGTGTGTGTGAACACGATTTGGTAAAGGTAGCGGTGAGAGGCCATGTAGGAGTACATGGTGGGTTGTCTCACTGGAACCGTCCTTAAGCACTGAGTTCTATGTATGTTGTCCAATGACTCGATACTACCACGCATTGGGTTCCGGTAACTCGACCCCTCTCGACTTATTAACCAACTTGGTCTCTGTCCAGGAGTCGCAACTAGTTTCTGGTGTTTGTAGGTAGTGCTATTTTTCTACCAAGTGGCACCCGGCAGGGTGGGCTTGGGACAGACTAGGCACACGTGGCCTGGTGTACCGAGTGGCACCCGGATGGTGGGCTCGGGAACCCTGTACACATCGTTTGGGGCCGTAAGCGACACCCCGGCCGGATCTCCTTGCGGGTGGAACCCGAATAGGCGATAAACCTGGACTAGAGTCTTGTGTGGTTAGTCAGGTCGTGGCCGACACCCTCGCCAGGCTTCCGCTTGAAGGTTGCCGAGATACATGACGTGTACATGGCGGTAAGTGGCGAGAGCGTGTGTGAAGAAGTACACCCCTGCAGGGTTAACATGATCTATTCGAATAGCCGGGTCCGCGGTTATGGACTTCTTGGATGCTTACATGGTACATAGACAACCTGAAGTGGATACTCTAAAATGCTCAAGACAAGTGTGAGTGCTATGGATGGCCTGCTCGTAGGGAGACGGGGATGAACCCATAGTAGTGTATTGTATGGTGATTAGCGGACTCGTGTACGTTGTCTCACCTCCAGAGTTTCTGGTAGTCGTAGAACAAGATAGCCACAGAGTCAAAGCTGGCTTGCTGCAACTAAACCCCACATTACCCTCTTGATACAAATGCATGTATGATAGGATCTGATGTAAGTCTTGCTGAGTACCTTTGTACTCATGTTGCTTCATTTATGTTTTTGCAGCAGAGACTTCGGTCTTACTAGTGTTCTCGTGGACTTCGACTAGTAGCTAGTACCTCAGCTACGATCTTGATCGGATGTTGTAGATAGTCAGGCTCTTCAGCCTTTTTCATTTGTAGATGTCTGTACCCAGACATGTAATGCTTCCGCTTGTTGCTTGTATCCTCTGTATGATGGGTTTTGTGACCCCTGTTTGCAATAAATGCTTTGATGGCTCTTCTGAGCCTTTATCTATATGATTGTTGAGTTATGCTGTGATGCCATGTTGTACAGCACACACTTGCATGTTATGCGTACATGTAATGTGTATTGCTATGTGTGGGATCTGACTATCTAGTTGTTTATTCTTAGTAGCCTCTCTTACCGGGAAATGTCTCCTAGTGCTTCCACTGAGCCCTGGTAGCTTGCTACTGCTCCGGAACACTTAGGCAGGCCGGCATGTGTCCTTCTTCGATCCTGTGTCTGTCCCTTCGGGGAAATGTCACGCGATGAATACCGGAGTCCTGCTAGCCCACTACAGCCCGGTTCACCGGAGTCCTGTTAGCCCAGTGCTACAGCCTGGATTCACTCGTTGATGACCGACACGTTCGATGCTGGGTCATGGATGCCTGTCCCTGTAAGTTAGTGCCACTTTGGGTTTACGACTAGCCATGTCAGCCCGGGCTCTTTATCATATGGATGCTAGCGACACCATCATATACGTGTGCCAAAATGCGCAAACGGTCCCGGGCAAAGGTAAGGCGACACCCGTGGCGATACCGTGCGTGAGGCCGCAAAGTGATATGAGGTGTTACATGCTAGATCGATGTGGCATTGAGTCGGGGTCCTGACACAGCCCCTCCGAGATTGGATCTATCTCTCTATTTCTGCGTTCTGGAATTCTGCCCTGGCACCTTTTCCTTTATATCTGGAGATCCGTAACTCCGATTGGATTGAAACCTTCGCCTAGATCGTTTTCCAAAAATTAGTTTTCTTGCGGCCAAAGAAGGGCATCAACCGCCTTACGGGTGGCCCACGAGATAGGGGGCGCGCCCCCCTGGAGTGGTGGCGTGGGCCACTCTCGTGGCCACTTCGGGCACCATTTCGCGTTGATTCTTCCTCCCAAAAATCACAAATATTCCAAAATAATTCTCCGTCCATTTTTATCCCATTTGGACTCCTTTTGATATTGGGTTTATGCGAAACATAAAACATGCAACAAACAGGAACTGGAACTAGGCACTGGATCAATATGTTAGTCCCAAAAAATAATATAAAAAGTTGCCAAAAGTATATGAAAGTTGAATAATATCGGCATGGAACAATCAAAAATTATATATACGACGGAGATGTATCAGCATCCCCAAGCTTAATTCCTGCTCGTCCTCGAGTAGGTAAATGATAAAAAAGATAATTTTTGATGTGGAATGCTACCTAGCATAATCTTGATCATATCTCTAATCATGGCATGAATATTAAGACACGAGTGATTCAAAGCAATAGTCTATCATTTGACATAAAAAACAATAATACTTCGAGCGTACCAATAAAGCAATCATGTCTTTTCAAAACAACAAGGCCAAAGCAAGCTTATCCCTACAAAATCATATAGTTTGGCCATGCTTCATTTTCGTCACACAAAATGCCCCCATCATGCACAACCCTGATGACAAGCCGAGCAATTGGTTCATACTTTTTAACACGCTTCAGCTTTTTCAACCCTCACGCAATACATGAGCGCAAGCCATGGATATACCACTATAGGTGGAATAGAATATAATGATGGAGGGGTTTATGTGGAGAAGACAAAAAAGGAGAAAGTCTCACATCGACGCGGCTAATCAATGGGCTATGGAGATGCCCATCAATTGATGTCAACATGAGGAGTAGGGATTGCCATGCAACGGATGCACTAGAGCTATAAGTGTATGAAAGCTCAACAAAAGAAATTAAGTGGGTGTGCATCCAACTTGCTTGCTCATGAAGACCTAGGGCATTTGAGGAAGCCCATCGTTGGAATATACAACCCAAGTTCTATAATGAAAATTCCCACTAGTATATGAAAGTGACAACATAAGAGACTCTCTATATGAAGAACATGGTGCTACTTTGAAGCACAAGTGTGGAAAAAGGATAGTAACATTGCCCCTTTTCTTTTTCTTTTTTTTCTTGTTTTATTTTCTTTTCTTTTTGGGTGGGCTTTTTTGGCCCCCTTTTTTATTTAGGCTTCTTTGGCCTTTCCTTTTTCTCTTTTTTATGGGGCAATGTTCTATAATGATGATCATCACACTTTTATTTACTTACAACTCAATATTACAGCTCGATACTGGAACAAAGATATGACTCTATATGAATGCTTCCGGTGGTGTACCAGGATGTGCAATGATCTAGCGTAGCAATGACATCAAAAAACGGACAAGCCATGAAAACATCATGCTAGCTATCTTACGATCATGCAAAGCAATATGACAATGAATGCTCAAGTCATGTATATGATGATGATGGAAGTTGCATGGCAATATATCTCGGAATGGCTATGGAAATGCCATGATAGGTAGGTATGGTGGCTGTTTTGAGGAAGATATAAGGAGGCTTATGTGTGATAGAGCGTATCATATCATGGGTTGGATGCACCGGCGAAGTTTGCACCAACTCTCGAGGTGAGAAAGGGCAATGCACGGTACCGAAGAGGCTAGCAATGATGGAAAGGTAAAAGTGTGTATAATCCATGGACTCGCATTAGTCATAAAGAACTCATATACTTATTGCAAAAGTTTATAAGCCCTCGAAGCAAAGTACTACTACGCATGCCCCTAGGGGGATAGATTGGTAGAAAAAGACCATCGCTTGTCCCCGACCGCCAATCATAAGGAAGACAATCAAAGAAACACCCCATGCTTCAAATTTGTCACACAACGGTTACCATACGTGCATGCTACGGGACTTGAAAACCTCAACATAAGTGTCTCTACAATCCACAACCACCCACTATCATGATTCTAATATCACCATCTTTATATCGCAAAACTATTGCAAGGAATCAAACATATCATATTCAGCGATCTACAAGTTTTATGTAGGATTTTATGACTAACCATGTGAATGACCAATTCCTGTCATCTCTCTAAATAGATATAAGTGAAGCAAGAGAATTTAATTCTTTCTACAAAACATATGTCCATGCTCTAACAATTATGAGTGAAGCAAAAGAGCATTCTACAAATGGTGGTTTTCTATGTAAAGAGAAGCAGGCAATCCAACTTCAAATGATATAAGTGAAGCACATGAAGCATTCTATAAAGCCACACTCAAAAGATTTAAGTGAAGTGCAATGAGCATTCTATAAATCAACCAAGAACTATCTCATACCAGCATGGTGCATAAAAGAAAAGTGAAAACTAAATGCAAAAGACGCTCCAAGACTTGCACATATCGCATGAACGAAACGAATACGAAAACATACCGATACTTGTTGAAGAAAGAGGGGATGCCTTCTGGGCATCCCCAAGCTTAGATGCTTGAGTCTCCTTGAATATTTACTTGGGGTGCCTCGGGCATCCCCAAGCTTGAGCTCTTGACTCTCTTCATTTTCCTCATATCGAGACATCCTCGATTGGACACTTCATCCACACAAAACTTCAACAGAAAACTCGGTAAGATCCGTTAGTATAATAAAGCAAATCACCACTCTAAGTACTGTTGCAAACCAATTCATATTTTGTTTTTGCATTGTATCTACTGTAATATAACTTTTCCATGGCTTAATCCACTGATATAAATTGATAGATTCATCAAAACAAGCAAACTATGCATCAAAAACAGAATCTCTCAAAAACAGAACAGTCTGTAGCAATATGAACATCCACCATACTTATGGTACCCTAAAAATTCTACCTAAATTAGGAAAAATAAAAAGTTGTATATCAATACAGTGCAAAAGGAATCAGAACCAATGGACGTTCCAGTTAAAAATGTAAAATCATGCACTACAGCCAAAGTTTCTGTCCTGCACCGTACAAACCAACAAGCATTGTAAACATCCTAAAGGCAAACCTTGGCACATTATTTTTATAATAAAATGGAATTATACAAGGGGATACAAGGGGATAATTATTTTTGTTTAAAAGTTTCTGTAATCAAGATTCACAAAGTTTCCGTGAGCATGAACAAAGTTCAAGGCTAGCTCCCACTTCAACAATGCTTGTCTTTCTCACTTTCACTTTCCTTTTTGAAAAGTTTTTAGGTTCCCCTATTTATTTTTTTGTTTTTAAACTATATGAAAGCACTCAACATAAATAAATGACTCTCTAAAACTTCCGGGTTGTCTCCCTGGCAGCACTTTCTTTAAAGCCATTAAGCTAGGCATATAGTGCTCAAGTAATGGATCCACCCGGATCCCAAGGTATATCAAAGCCAATTTTAATTAACAATGATTTGTAATTTAGTAGTGAGCATAAAGTAACATATATCAAGAAATAACGAAGTCTAACTCTCTTCCTATGCATCGGCATGTCATAAAAGAACAATTCATGCACACCAAGTAGAGGCCAATGCATAGTATAAACAGTTTCTTGCAATTCTATCATATTGGAAACATAAA
Organism: Triticum dicoccoides; assembly: GCF_002162155.2. NCBI lineage: Eukaryota > Viridiplantae > Streptophyta > Magnoliopsida > Poales > Poaceae > Triticum > Triticum dicoccoides. The sequence continues at coordinate 240,738,457 of NC_041393.1, forward strand.
GAGACGGAGATGTGGTTCCTCTCTCATAATAATTGCAAGTAGGAGCAGCAAGCACATGCATAATATATTCATCAAAATCATCATGTGCAATGGTAAAAGGCAACCCATCAATATAATCCTTACTAAGCGCAAACTTCTCCGATATAGTGTAGTCGGGAGAATTCAAAAAGATAATAGGACTATCATGCGTGGGTGCAATAGCAACAATTTCATGTTTAACATAAGGAACTATTGCAAGTTCATCTCCATAAACATAATTCATATTGGCATCTTGCCACAAGCATAGCAAGCATCATCAAAAGGGATATTTCAAATAAATTCAAGGAATCATAGCAATCATCACAGTAATCAACTAATCATCCTTCGGTAAGCACGAAGGGGAATTAAACAATGTATGAGTTGAAGAGTTACTCTCATTAGAAGGTGGGCACATGTAGCTAATCCGCTCTTCCTCCTTTTGTTCTTCGCTCTCCTCATCATCTTTTTCATCCAATGAGCTCACTGTTTCATCAATTACTTCTTCCATAGCTTCCTGCAAAATATTAGTCTCTTCTTGGACAGCGGAGAAGTCCTCAATATATGGTTTAACATAGGCATTAGAAGCATAATTATCATAACAATATTGAAATATGGCAAAAAAATTAGATTTGTAAAGAGTAGCATCATACTTTTCAATCAAAGAGGCAATCTCATAAGCACCTTTAAAAGCAACAAATTCTTCAATTTGTTGAACATCATAGTAATTGTATACAACCTTAGCATACGAAGATATGATTCCATTATTACTAAACAAGCATTGATAGGGTAGGTGTTTCTTAGGGTCTTTAGAACAACAAGTAAACTCATGTATTTCACATAAATTCCAAGCATATCATTGCAAATGTTGAATTTGATCCCATAATAATTTCCCTTTTTCAGATATACGGTGTCGCACAAAACAAGCATGCGCATCTAAAGATTTTCCCTCAACTAAACTAGTGGGGGTTTCAGCACGAGCACAAAGGGATCGAAGATGATCCAAGTAAAAAGCTTCAGGAGTGTGATAGATTTTGAGTGGTTCTTCAACCACTGGTTCAGTAGTTACAACTAATTTTTTTGGTATTTTGCGTTTCCTACCCATAGATAAAGATAGAAAACAACTAAGAACAGCAAATAAAAATTACTTAGTGCTAAAGCAAACAAGCACACATGAGAATATTCACCCCACGCTATGACTCCCCGACAACGGCGCCAGAAAAAGGTCTTGATAACCCGCAAGTATACGGGATAGTTGTAGCCTCTTTCAATAAGTAAGAGTGTCGAACCCAATGAGGAGCTAAAGGTAGAACAAATACTCTCTCAACTCCTATCGGCCACTGATACGACTCTACGCACGCTTGACGTTCGCTTTACCTAGAACAAGTATGAAACTAGAAGTACTTCGTAGGTGTTGTTGGATAGGTTTGCAAGATAATAAAGAACACGTAAATAAAAGCTAGGGGATGTTTAGATAAAGATGCAATAAAGTAAATATAGCGAGTGTGGAAAAGTGGTGGTAGGAGTTGTGAAATTGTCCCTAAGCAATTGACTACGTTACTAGACCGGTAATCACTATTGCAATTCTATTTGAGGGAGAGGCGTAAGCTAACATACTTTCTCTTCTTGGATCATATGCACTTATGATTGGAACTCTAGCAAGCATCCGCAACTACTAAAGATTCATTAAGGTAAAACCCAACCATAGAATTAAAGTATCAAGTCCCCTTTATCGCATACGCAAACAACCTACTTACTCGGGTCTGTGCTTCTGTCACTCACGCCACCCACCATAAGCAAATCATAAACATATTGCAAACCCTACAACGGGAATCCCTCACGCTTGCGCGACATGGAGGGCACAATATGACAACACCAATAATAAAACATGCAACTCAAACCAATCATAGAAATTCATCAATCACCGATAGGACAACGAAAATCTACTCAGACATCATAGGATGGCAACACATCATTGGAAAATAATATGAAGCATAAAGCACCATGTTCAAGTAGAGGGTACAGCGGGTTGCGGGAGAGTGGACTGCTGGATATAGATGGGGGAAGGTGATGGAGATGTTGGTGAAGATGACGGCGGTGTTGGTGAAGATCGCGGTGATGATGATGGCCCCCGGCGGCATTCCGGCGCCACCGGAAGCAAGGGGGAGAGAGCCCCCCTTCTTCTTCTTCTTCCTTGACCTTCTCCCTAGATGGGAGAAGGGTTTCCCCTCTGGTCCTTGGCTCCCATGGCTTGGGAGGGGCGACAGCCCCTCCGAGATTGGATCTATATCTCTGTTTCTGCGTTCTGGAATTCTGCCCTGGCACCGTTTCCTTTATATCTGGAGATCCGTAACTCCAATTGGATTGAAACCTTCGCCCAGATCATTTTCCAAAAAATAGCTTTCTTGCAGCCAAAGAAGGGCATCAACTGCCTTACAGGTGGCCCACGAGATAGGGGGGCGCGCCCCCCTGGAGTGGTGGCGTGGGCCACTCTCGTGGCCACCTCGGGCACCGTTTCGCGTTGATTCTTCCTCCCAAAAATCACAAATATTCCAAAATAATTCTCCGTACATTTTTATCCCGTTTGGACTCCGTTTGATATTGTGTTTTTGCGAAACATAAAACATGCAACAAACAGGAACTGGCACTGGGCACTGGATCAATATGTTAGTCCCAAAAAATAGTATAAAAAGTTTCCAAAAGTATATGAAAGTTGAATAATATTGGCATGGAACAATCAAAAATTATAGATACGACGGAGACATATCAATGCCATGCTATGGACCAGACCTTTTGTATACCCTGCCCTGGTTTGGCAAGGGAGTACAATAGTGATCTAGGAATAGATCACTGGACATTGGTCAAAATTATCCTTAGTGGAATAAGGATATGTTTCTCGATTATGGAGGTGACAAGAGGTTCGTCGCAAAGGATTACGTCGATGCAAGTTTTGACACTGATCCAGATGACTCTAAGTCTCAATCTGGATACATATTAAAAGTGAGAGCAATTAGCTAGAGTAGCTCCGTGCAGAGCATTGTAGACATAGAATATTTTGCAAAATACATACGGCTCTGAATGTGACAGACCCGTTGACTAAACTTCTCTCACGAGCAAAACATGATCACACCTTAGTACTCTTTGGGTGTTAATCACATAGCGATGTGAACTAGATTATTGACTCTAGTAAACCCTTTGGGTGTTGGTCACATGACGATGTGAACTATGGGTGTTAATCACATACAGATGTGAATATTAGTGTTAAATCACATGATGATGTGAACTAGATTATTGACTCTAGTGCAAGTGGGAGACTGAAGGAAATATGCCCTAGAGGCAATAATAAAGTTATTATTTATTTCCTTATGTCATGATAAATGTTTATTATTCATGCTATAATTGTATTAACCGGAAACTTAGTACATGTGTGAATACATAGACAAACACAATGTCACTAGTATGCCTCTACTTGACTAGCTCGTTGAATCAAAGATGGTTGTGTTTCCTAAGCATAGACATGAGTTGTCATTTGATTAACGGGATCACATCATTAGAGAATGATGTGATTGACTTGACCCATTTCGTTAGCTTAGCACTTGATCGTTTAGTATGTTGCTATTGCTTTCTTCATGACTTATACATGTTCCTATGACTATGATGTTATGCAACTCCCGTTTACCGGAGAAACACTTTGTGTGCTACCAAACATCACAACGTAACTGGGTGATTATAAAGGTGCTCTACAGGTGTCTCCGAAGGTACTTGTTGAGTTGGCGTATTTAGAGATTAGGATTTGTCACCCCGATTGTTGGTGAGGTATCTCTGGGCCCTCTCGGTAATGCACATCACTATAAGCCTTGCAAGCAATGTGACTAATGAGTTAGTTGCGGGATGATGCATTAGGGAACGAGTAAAGAGACTTGTCGGTAACGAGATTGAACTAGGTATTGAGATACCGACGACCGAATCTCGGGCAAGTAACATACCGATGACAAAGGGAATAACGTATGTTGTTATGCGGTTTGACCGATAAAGATCTTCGTAGAATATGTGGGAGCCAATATGAGCATCCAGGTTCCGCTATTGGTTATTGACCGGAGATGTGTCTCGGTCATGTCTACATAGTTCTCGAACCCGTAGGGTCCGCACGCTTAACTTTCGGTGACGACTTATATTATGAGTTATATGTTTTGATGTACTGAATGTAGTTCGAAGTCCCAGATGAGATTGGGGACATGACGAGGAGTCTCGAAATGGTCGAGGCGTAAAGATCGATATATTGGACGACTATATTCGGACATCGGAAAGGTTCCGAGTGATTCGGGTATTTATCGGAGTACCGGAGAGTTACGGGAATTCACCAGGGAGTATATGGGCCTTATTGGGCTTTAGGGGAAAGAGAGAGGGGAGGCTGCGCGCGCCCCCAAGGCCTAGTCCGAATTGGACTAGGGGGAGGGGTTGCGCCCCCTCCTTCCTTCTCTTCTCTTTTCCCTTTCCTTGACTCCTACTCCTACTACTTGGAAGGGCGAGTCCTACTCCTGATGGGAGTAGGACTCCTCCAGGGCGCGCCATAGGAGGGCCGGCCCTCCCCCCCTCCTCCACTCCTTTATATACGGGGGAGGAGGGCACCCCATAGACACACAAGTTGATCAGTTGATCTCTCCCAGCCGTGTGCGGTGCCCCCTCCACCATATTCCACCTCGGTAATATCGTAGCGGTGCTTAGGCGAAGCCCTGCGTCGGTAGCATCATCAACACCGTCATCACGCCATCGTGCTGACGAAACTCTCCCTGAGGCTCTGCTAGATCGGAGTTCGCGGGACGTCATCGAGCTGAACGTGTGCTGAACTCGGAGGTGCCGTACGTTCGGTACTTGGATCGGTCGGATCGTAAAGACGTACGACTACATCAACCGCATTGTGCTAACGCTTCCGCTTTTGGTCTACGAGGGTACGTGGACAACACTCTCCCCGCTCGTTGCTATGCATTACCATGATCTTGCGTGTACGTAGGAATTTTTTTTGAAGCTACTACGTTCCCCAACACTAAGCGCATGAATATTGCCCTTTTATCTCGCTGGCTCTAGCGCATTTCGCAAGGTCAAGGCGGCCTCTGGTTAGACATCATCCGGAACAAATACCTGCGTGGGCAACCCCTAGCCTTTTGTCAAAGATCTGGCGGCTCCCAGTTCTGACAGTCGGTCATCCAACTACTCCCGGTCCTCCGCATTGGGACCTCCATCTCGGTTGGATCTGGGGCTGCGACTCTGTTCTAGTTCGACCGGTGGGCGGGAGACACCCCCTTCGCGGCGCGCTTCCCCATCCTCTTCTCCATCGTCGTCGACCCTTCGATCTCAGTAGAGAGGGTCCTTATTGACTTAGGGTGCCTCACATTCCGGAGGCCATTTGGGCCTCCGGACTCCGCCGCCTAGCGTGAGTTACTTGATTGCGTCGCTCTCCACGAGCTGGTAGTGGATGCGGGCCCGGACCAGGTTAGGTGGCATCTTGAGCCGTCAGGCCAATTCTCCTCCAGGTCCCTCTACCAGGCCATTGCCCCCTCCACCGCCCCTCCCTCCTTATGGCCGTGTGGTCCATCCGCCTGCCACTGAAGATCCGGATCTTCATGTGGCAATGGATTCGCGAGCGGACCCCGTCTGGGGTGGAGGTTCTCAAGCGCAATGGCCCTGGTACTAGCCTTTGCCCGCTTTGCGGTGTCCCCGAAGACTCGAATCACATCTTCTTCTCTTGTGTGTCCGCTCAATTTGTGTGGAGCTGCTTTAGAGAGGTGATTGGTGGTAATTGATGCCACACCAACTTCCCAGACCTATTCGCCGAACTCCAGAACTCCCCCCTGCCTTCTTGCCACATTAGGTGGCTTGAGATTGGGGCCCTCGCTTGGACCCTCTGGACGATCCACAATAAACTTGTGATCCAGCGCATTCCTCTTCGACGGGCTACTGAGACTCTCTTCAAACTGTCTGATTACTTGCAGCTTTGGCGGCCGCTTAGCTGCACAGAGGACCGGGATGCCCTCTCCGCCTTCATTGCCGACCTTCGCTTGATGGCTGTTCGACTGTCGCCGCCGCTCCCTCCGCCACCGCATGCCCGCTACTCAAAGGAGAAGCCCTAGAATCCGTGAAAAGGTAGATTTATCTTTACCCAAATGAGAAGATGTGGATAAACTAGGCACCGGGCAAGGGAAGACGAATAATTAATTATCTAGAAAGCCCACACACGCAACAATTGAAGCCTTCCCACAAGCAAAAGTTGTGTCATTATGATCCTACAATATTGATGCTTTTAATACCTTAACAAAGGTAATTCTATCACGAAGAATGCATCTAAACATACAAAAGCTTTTGTACAATTAGGAATGCAGGTTTTGACCTCTTTAACACACTATTTTGGGCAAAAGTTCAAATGTACATTTTTGGTCGAATAGAGAGCATATACAAAAACACAGTTTAAAAAAAAGGTGCAACATAAGATTTAATGATGGTGTCATATCTATAAAAACTTGCATGATGGCATATAAAATAATTGATTACTCACAAAAAATCATTTTTTTCTGTTGATTAGATATTCGTGTCAATACATGCATGCATATATTTTGTTTGCCCATCCCTATCTCAACCCCATGGGGGAAGACATGGCACTACATGCATGCATGTGTATAGACAAGAAGATAAGTACTCCCGTGCTTATGCCAAATAAAGCAGACTAGGTGCACATACATGAGATGCAAAGCACCGAGCTAGTCTCCCCATTTCTCTAAACGACAAGGCTAGATAATACAATCATTTGGCAAATTGTTGTAGCACGTCTCTTTTGCAGATACAGATTATATATGTGTTAGGAAACAGAAGTATTAATTTGCACGTCTCGGGAGTAGTTCAATTTTTTTTTAAATCTAGATATAGAGGCTTTTCTGGTTATACTCCACGGAACTTTAAGAAGGGCTGAAATTGTACTAGCAATTTTAACTACCATGCAATCAAATTACTAAGGCTTCACTCTGAATGTACTATACAGTAACCTCGCAAAAAAAGAAGAAGAATGTACTATACAGTAAAGCAGTCGCACGATCTTCATCAGGCGGTCCGATGGGGTGAGAACGTATAGTACATTCCTTTTGTTGCAGTTCAATAGAAAGTATTTCTGTATTTGTCCTTTACATATTTTATGGTTGCATGTATCAGTCGATGCGTAAAACTGGGTAAAACGCCTCCTTTTTTATTTTGAGAACAATAATCTAGGGCAGGCGCTGCTTAGCGCACATAGATGTAGCATTCTGCATTAATTAATTACTTCACTTGACCGATCAGGCACCTAATGGGCTGGGTAACCATATGCATGGTCATCAATATATATGGGATTCAAAGCTTGTTGACGGAATATAACAACATTGTCATGGAAGATGTTGTTCGAGTATATATCTCTGTAGCCACTAGCTAGGTCAAAAGCAAGCCAAGCTTATTCGGCGCAATTATATGTATAAATAAATGATCAATTAAATTGAGCCACTCATATCTCACACATATTTGAGCATAAAATCGGACGTGGTGTTTTGGTGCCCGAGCCCAGCTGATCCCGAAATCTGTGGCGTACGTTCCTGGCTCGGGGTCCACATAATTCGCTCTGGCGCGCCTGACAGCGAGAGGGAAAAAAAGGGCGTACGATGGAATACTGTACGAAACAGTTGCTCTTTCGTGGGCCCAAAACGTATGGGTTGGACGGCGTTTGCGCTCGATAACTCTGGTCCGTGGTCCAGATCATTAGAAGCCCAACCGAGCCAGGGATCAGATAAGGTGTCCCCGTTCTGAGTAGGTCCTGACGGCTTTCTCAAAAAAAAAAAAAAAAGTAGGTCCTGACGGCGGCGCTCGTGCTGCATCAGCGGCCACGCGAAAAAATGGAGGGTTCTGGGCTGAATTTCCTGCTCGACGCCGTTGACAGGTTAGTTCCGGCAGATCAGGTGGAAGTTTATTGTGATTTGTTCTG